>NW_027604300.1:0-5000 GCF_053455715.1 Rhinoraja longicauda
CATCACAATAGCTCCACCGCACAGTGTGTCACTCCATCAGTATTACCACACAGTGTGTCACTATATCAATACAACTCCATAGTGTTACACGCCATCAGTACTGCCCCACATCATGTCACTCCATTAGTACAACCCCAGAACGCGTCACTCTATCAGTGCTCCCCGCAGTATGTCATCCACTCAGTATTCCCCAAAGTGTTTCACTCCATCAGAGCTACCTCACATGTGTCACTCCATCCGGACTACCCCGCGTTTTGCTAGCCCATCGCTGTGACTCCATAGTGTGGAAATCCATTAGTATTAGACCACAGTTTGTCATCGCAACAGTACTACCACACAGTGTGTCTATCCATCAGTACGACAAGCCCACTGGGTCACTCCAACCGAATGTGTTATTACATCAGTAATACCCACAGTGTCATGCCATCAATACTACTCCACAGTGTGTCATTACATCAGTGCCACCCCACAGTGTTTCACTCCATCAGAACAACACTGGGGCATGTCAGTCCATCAGTACTACGCTGCAGTATGTCATTCCATCAGTGGTACCCCACAGTGTTGTACTCTATCATTACTGCCTTATGCTTGTTGCTCCATCCGTATTAACCCTGACTGTGTCAATCCATTAGTACTACTCCACAGTGTCATTCCTTCAGTACTACCTCTGAGTGTTTCACTCAATCAGTACGACATTAGATTATGTCATTACATTAGTACGACCGCACACCTTCAGTACTACACGAGAATGTGTAATTTCACCGGTACGATACCGCAGTGTGCATCTTAATCATTACTTTCGCATGGGGTGTCATTACATCAGGACCACCAACACATTGTGTCACTCCATCAGTACTACCCCACAGTCTGTAACTCAATCAATACAACCCCATAATGTGTCTCTCCATCAGTACCCCATACAATCACCAAACCCATCAGTACTACCCCACAGTGTCTCTCTCCATCGGTACATCCCCACAGACTATGACACAATCAGTACTACCCACTGTTAGTCACTCCATTTCTACAAACCCCCAGTGTGTCACTTCATCAGTAGTACCCCACGGCGTATGACTCCATCCTGTGTCACTCAATCAGTACAACCACAGTCTCATTCAATTAGTGTTACCCAACAGTGTATCCCTCCGTCAGTACTACCCCACCGTCAGTCCATACTATTCCACAATGTGCATCCCGACAGTGCCACCCCACAGTGTGTCACTGCATCAGTACTAGCCCACTGTGCGCCATTATATCCATACTACCCCCAGTGTGTGATTCAATCAACACTACACAGATGTGTGTCAATCCATCAGTACAAACCTGCAGTTTGTCAGTCCATCAATACTACTCAACGTTTGTCATTCCATCAGTACTGCCCAAAAGCGTGTCACTCCATCAGTCCAACCCCACAGTATGTAATTGCATCAGTACCACCACACAGTTTGTCACTCCATCAGTTCTACCTCACAGAGTGTGATTACATCAGTCCTACCCCAGAGTGTCACTCCATCTATACTGGCCTACAGTGTGCCAATTCCTCAGTACTACCTCACAATGTATCACTCCATTAGTACTACACCACACTGTTTCATCCCACAGTATGTCATTACAACAGAACCACCTCACACTTTGTCAACAGATCAGTTCTATCCCACTGTGTGTCGATCCATCGGTACTACTCCTGATTTTGTCACACCAACAGTATTAGACGCAGCCTGTCACTACAACAGTAGAGCCTCAAGTTGTATCACTCCATCAGAACTACTGCAACGTGTGTCACTCCATCTGTACTAACCCACAGTGTGTTAGTCCACCAACACTACCACAACTGGTGTCACTCCATCAGTACTGCTGCAACGTGTGTCACTCCATCTGTACCAACCCACAGTGTGTCACTCCATCAGTACCACTGCAGTGTGTCACTCCATCAGTACTGCCCCACAGCGTGTCACGTCTTCATTAAAACCCATGTATGCCATTACATCATTCCTAACCCATAGTGTGTCACTCCATCAGCACAAGGTCACATTGTGTTATTCCATCAGTACTGCCCCACAAATTGCCATTCCATCAATACTATCCCACAGTATACCACTCCATCAGTACGACTCCACAACGTGTCACTCTATCTGTACTTCGCAGTATGTCACTTCATCAATACTGCCCCACACTGTGTCCGTTCCTCTGTACTACCTCACAGTGCGTCATTGCATCAGTACGTGTGGCACTCCATCAGTACTCCACACAGTTTGTCATAAGAACAGTACTACTCCACATTGCGTCATCCAATAGCACTACCCCAGATTGTCACTGAATCAGTAGTAGCCCACAGTATGCCACTCCATCAGTACCGCCCCACAGTATGCCACTCCATCAGTACCGCCCCACAGTCTGCCACTCCATCAGTACCGCCCCACAGTCTGCCACTCCATCAGTACTGCCCCACAGTATGCCACTCCATCAGTACTACCCCACAGCGTGTTATCCTATCAGGATAACTCCACTGTGTGTCATATAACCATATAACCATATAACAACTACAGCAAGGAAACAGGCCCGTTCGGCCCTACCAGTCCACGCCGACCACTCTCACTGACCTAGTCTCATATACCTGCACTCAGACCATAACCCTCTAATCCCCTCTTATCCATATACCTATCCAATTTACTCTTAAATAATAAAATCGAGCATGCCTCCACCACTTCCACCGGAAGCCCATTCCATACAGCCACCACCTTCTGAGTAAAGAAGTTACCCCTCATGTTACGCCTAAACTATTGTCCCTCAATTCTGAAGCTATGTCCCCTTGTTGGAATCTTCCCCACTCTCAAAGGGAAAAGCCTACCCACGTCAACTCTGTCCGTCCCTCTCAAATTTTTAAAAACCTCTGTCAAGTCCCCCCTCTATACGCTCCAAAGAATAAAGACACAACCTGCTCAAACTCTCTCTGTAGCTTAAGTGCTGAAACTCAGGCAACATTCTAGTAAATCTCCTCTGTACCCTCTCCATTTTGTCGACATCCTTCCTGTAATTTGGCGACCAGAACTGCACACCATACTCCAGATTCGGCCTCACCAATGCCCTGTACAATTTTAACATTACATCCCAACTTCTATACTCGATGCTCTGATTTATAAAGGCAAGCATACCAAATGCCTTCTTCACCACCCTATACACATGAGATTCCACCTTCAGGGAACAATGCACAGTTATTCCCAGATCCCTCTGTTCCACTGCATTCCTCAATTCCCTACCATTTACCCTGTACGTCCTATTTTGATTTGTCCTATCGAAATGCAGCACCTCACACTTATCAGCATTAAACTCCATCTGCCATCTTTCAGCCCACCCTTCCAAAAGGCCCAAGTCTCTCTGTAGACTTTGAAACTCTACTTCATTATTAACTACTCCACCTATCTTAGTATCATCTGCATATTTACTAATCCAATTTGCCACACCATCATCCAGATCATTAATGTAAATGACAAACAACAGTGGACCCAACACAGATCCTTGGGGTACTCCACTAGACACTGGCCTCCAACCTGACATACAATTGTCAACCGTTACCCTCTGGTATCTCCCATTCAGCCATTGTTGAATCCATCTTGCAACCTCACTATTAATACCCAACGATTTAACCTTCTTAATCAACCTTCCATGTGGAACCTTGTCAAATGCCTTACTGAAGTCCATATAGACAACATTCACAGCCTTGCCTTTATCAATTTCCCTGGTAACCTCTTCAAAAAATTCAAGAAGATTAGTCAAACATCACCTTCCAGGCACAAATCCATGTTGACTGTTTCTAATCAGGCCTTGTTTATCCAAATAATTATATATATTGTCGCTAAGTATCTTTTCCATTAATTTTCCCATCACAGACGTCAAACTAACAGGTCTATAATTGCTAGGTTTACTTTTGGAACCTTTTTTAAACAAAGGCACAACATGCGCAATGCGCCAATCTTCCGGCACCATCCCCGTTTCTAATGACGTTTGAAATATTTCCGTCATAGCCCCTGCTATTTCTGCACTAACTCCCCTCAATGTCCTAGGGAATATCCTATCAGGACCTGGAGACTTATCCACTTTTATATTTTTCAAAAGTGTCCGTACCTCCTCTTCTTTAATCCTCATAATTTCCATCACTACTCTACTTGTTTCGCTTACCTCACATAATTCAATATCCTTCTCCTCGGTGAATACCGAAGAAAAGAAATTGTTTAATATCTCCCCCATTTCTTCTGGCTCAGCACATAGCTGTCCACTCTGACTCTCTAATGGACCAATTTTATCCCTCGCTATCCTTTTGCTATTGACATATCTGTAGAACCCCTTGGGGTTTACTTTTACATTACTTGCCAAAGCAGCCTCATATCTTTTTTTCGCTTTTCTAATTTCCTTCTTAAGATTCCTTTTACATTCTTTATATTCCTCAAGAACCTCATTTAATCCCTGCCGCTTATATTTATTGTATATCTCCCTCTTTTTCCGAACCAAGTGTCCAATTTCCCTGGAAAACCACGGCTCTTTCAAATTATTATTCTTTCCTTTCCACCGAACAGGGACATAAAGACTCTGTACTCTCAAAATTTCACCTTTAAATATCCTCCATTTCTCTATTATATCCTGCACACATTTTACTAACTCCAAACCATCCAGCCCTTTAACAGAATGTGATTCCCAGTCTATATATGGAAAATTGAAATCACCCACAATCACTACTCTGTGCTTACTACTAATATCTGCTATCTCCTTACATATTTGCTCTTCCAATTCTCGTTCCCTATTTGGCGGTCTATAATACACCCCTATAAGTGTTGCTAAACCTTTCTCATTTCTGAGTTCCACCCAAACAGCCTCCCTAATCGAGCCTTCTAGTCTGTCCTGCCAAAGCACTGCTGTGATATCCTCCCTGACAAGCAATGCAACACCCCCACCTCTTGCCCCTCCGATTCTATCACATCTGAAACAATGAAATCCTGGAATATTTA
>NW_027604301.1:0-5000 GCF_053455715.1 Rhinoraja longicauda
GTATTTTGTTACATTGGCCGTCTTTTGTCAGAGCATTGTGTATAGAGGTTATGTTGCGGTTGTGTAAGACGTTGGTGAGGCTGCATTTGGAGTATTGTGTTCAGTTTTGGGCACCATGATACAGGAAAGATGGTGTCAATCTGGAAAGGTGATGGAGGAGATTTACGAGGATGTTGCCAAAACCCGTGGTGGGTGTGTGGAACGAACTTTCAGAGGAAGTAGTTCAGCTCTGTACTCATATAGTCATAGATAGATATGGTGTGGAATCAGGCCCTTCGGCCCAACTTGCCCACGTCAGCCAACAGGCCCCATCTACGCTAGTTCCACCTGTCTGCATTGGTCCATATCCCACCAAATCTGTCCTATTCATGTACCCAACCTGTCTAACTATTTCATAAACGTTGGGATAGTCCCCGCCTGCAAATTCCTCATCTGGCAGTTTGTTCCATACATCCACCACCCATTGTGTGAAAACGTTACCCCTCAGATTCCTATTCAATCATTTCCCCTTCACCTTAAACGTATGTCCTCTGGACCTCGATTCTCCTACTAAGGGCAGGAGAACCTGAGCATCGCCCGATCTATTCCTTTCATGATCTAAAACACGTCTCTGAGATCACCCCTCATCCTCCTGCGTTCCATGGAGACCAATCGCACACAATTGATTCTGTCTACAAACTAATGCTGTCCATTCCAGATAACATCCTGGTGAATCTGTTCCGCACTGTCTCTGGCAACACTCCCTCTCTTTCACACTCCTCTCTCTCCGTAGGTTAATTCCCGGAATGGCGGGATTGTCGTATATTGAAAGGCTGGAGCAATTAGGCTTATATGCACTGGAATTTAGAAGGATGAGGGGGGATCTTATTGAAACATATAAGATAATTAGGGGATTGGACACATTAGAGGCAGGAAACATGTTCCCAATGTTGGGGAGTCCAGAACAAGGGGCCACAGTTTAAGAATAAGGGGTAGGCCATTTAGAACGGAGATGAGGAAGAACTTTTTCAGTCAGAGAGTGGTGAAGGTGTGGAATTCTCTGCCTCAGAAGGCAGTGGAGGCCAGTTCGTTGGATGCTTTCAAGAGAGAGCTGGATAGAGCTCTTAAGGATGGCGGAGTGAGGGGGTATGGGGAGAAAGCAGGAACGGGGTACTGATTGAGAGTGATCAGCCATGATCGCATTGAATGGCGGTGCTGGCTCGAAGGGCTGAATGGCCTACTCCTGCACCTATTGTCTATTGTCTATTGTCTATTGCCCACTCCCCCCTCTCCCCACAGTCCTCCCCTCTCAATTCCCACATTCCTCATTTCTCTCCACAATCCCCATCCTCCCTCAACACTCCTCCCTCTCTCTCTCACCACACACCTTCCTCTCTCTCACACCCATCTCCTCTCCCTCTCCCCCACTCTCCCCCACTCCCCCCTCCATCCCCACATTCATCCCACTCCCCACACAATCCTTCCACCCTCTCTCTCACACTCCTCCCTCCCCATCCCCTAAAACCCCATCTCTCCCCACAGTCCTCCCCGTCATTCTCCCCACAATCCCCCTCTCTCTCCTCACACTCCTCTCTCGCTCCCCACATTCATCCTGCCTACTCTATCTCCCCACTCCCTCTCTCTCCCTACACTATTCAATTCCTCTCCCCAAACCCCCTCCCTTCCCACCCTCCATCCCCTCCCTCCACTCCTCCCATTTCTCTCCCCACACACCTCCCTCTCTCTCTCCACGTTCCTCCCCTCTTCCTCCCCACACTCTTCACTCTCTTTCTCTCTGGATAAGCAGTGACATTATCAGTGTGGTCAGTGATGGGTCTGGATAAGCAGTGACATTATCAGTGTGGTCAGTGATGGGTCTGGATAAGCAGTGACATGATCTCATTAAATCTGCCCCGATGTTTTACATTTGATATGATGTGAAATAAAGAATTCTTTCTTTTTTGTCTCTTCTGTTTTTATTGTTTTTTCACTGAGAAATATACAAAACAGTACAACACCATCAACATGAATAAAATAAAATAAGAAAAACAACAAAATTAAATAAATAAATGAATTTATAACTAAATAAATAAAGGAGATAAATAGATAAATAAATACATTTGAACAAGACAGTGTGGTACACTTACCAAATAAAATATAAAAAAGTAACAATGATTGGTTATCTAGAGATATTTCAATATTCGCACAAACATACCATCTAGTTCTATACAACACAGTCTTCCAATATCTAGCTCGGCATTTATCCAGTTGGTGTCATGGCTGAAATAAACGATCCATTTTTCCCACATCTTCTCAAAGAATCCCTTCCTTTTAATTCAAATGTTCGATTCTAAAGGGGTTGAGGAAGGATATTCTTGCTATTGAGGGCGTGCAGCGTAGATTTACTAGGTTAATTCCCGGAATGGCGGGACTGTCATATGTTGAAAGACTGGAGCGACGAGGCTTGTATAAACTGGAATTTAGAAGGATGAGAGGGGATTTGATCGAAACATATAAGATTATTAAGGGGTCACAGTTTAAGAATAAAGGGTAGGCCATTTAGAGCGGAGATGAGGAAAAACGTTTTCAGAGAGTTGTAAATCTGTGGAATTCTCTGCCTCAGATGGCAGTGGAGCTCAATTCTCCCAATGCATTCAAGAGAGAGCTAGATAGAGCTCTTAAGGATAGCGGAGTCAGGGGGTATGAGGAGAAGGCAGGAACGGGGTACTGATTGAGAATGATCAGCCATGATCACATTGAATGGTGGTACTGGCTCGAACGGCCGAATGGCCTACTCCTGCATCTATTGTCTATTGTTAACTCGTTCAGTATCCATAATTAATCTAAACTTTAATGAGCACTAATTCCATCTTGCTGCTCTATCCACGCTGGTAAACACGGCAGCTGAAGATGCGTTAACTTATTATTTTCTTCTTAATTAACAGGTTAGAAATGCTAATTAACTCCCTCCGGCATATATTTGAAAGAATAACACATAATGCTGAAAATTAAAATGCAGCTTCAGATCTGAGAAAGGGGGAGATGGCTAAATGTTCTGTGTACTTCGCCCAGTGGGGAATATTAGTTCCAGCCGGTGAACATTAGCTGTGGCTCTGTTCAATCTGCAGTTTATATTGTGGTGAACCACTTCAGACCAGGTGACAGGTAGATGTTAATTCAAACCCACGGACCAGACAGTAAGGTCGGTCTGAGAGTAAATGACCAACTCATCCGTCTGGGCTGCCCACACAGCGGCACAGAGAATGCTGCCACACACGCAGACTTCATTTATGTGCTTATTTATCAAGTAATTCAAGAGAGCATATCTCCCATCATGCAGTGCAAACCAGGCACTCGTAGAAACTGAAATAAACACTTCAATGATCAGGGACTGTTATTAAAAATGACCAATGTACGTGACAGGCAATTATAATGTTTTCTGCTTAATCTGCACCTTTGAGAAGAGTGGACATTTATTGATGTTAAATTCCTCTGATTTCAAAGCTCGAGTTCTGTGGTAATAAAATATCCAAGGGCTATTTAAAAGCAGTTTGTATGTTAGTGCTGTCCCTGACGCAAATTTCAGACAAAGGTTGCCATGTTTCATGGGGAGGGGTGATGCATTTTAGTTCATCTGAACTATTCCCATTTCCCGGCATATGGATCATCTCCCTCTAAACCATTCCCCTCATGTACCTGTCCAAATGTCTTAGTGTTCCCATTATGACGTTACCTATGACACTGTCCACCTCTATGAGGTCACTGCACTGCCTGCTGCGCTCCATGGAATAAAGTCCTGGCGAGCCCAACATTTCCCTGTAGCTCCGACCCTTGTTTTCTGGCAACGTGTTGAAATTATTTTCTGCACTCTTTACAAATTAGTGGCATATTTCCTAAACATGGTGACGTATCCAAGTGCGTCTTCAACAAAGTCTTGCCCAACTGAACATAACTTTCCAACTTTTAAATTTTATTCACTGGCTGATGAAGACAGTGGGAAAAAAACCTTCCCCACCGCCCTATCCCCCTGTTACGTCCCTTTTCTTGCAACTTTGTACTTTTATTCTGAGTTCCCTCTGCTCTACAACACTACCCAGCTAACTACCATTCGCGGTGAAGATCATGCCCCGGCTGGTCTTCCCTAATTTAAAATCTCACACATCTGCAAGAAGCACCATTTGCCATTTCTTAGCCCACTTTCCAATTTGAAAAAGTTCCTGCTCTAAACCTTGCCAATCATTTTTCAATGCCTGTGATACCACCTAATTCAGTGTCAACTGCAAACTTATACATTAGTCCGTTACATTCTCAGGCAACTCATTGACACAGATGACAAACAACAATGAGCGCAGCACCAATCCCTGAGATAGACCACCACTCCTTGACCAATGAACGAAACTGTACCATATGCCTCTTTACAACTGTCCACTGCCGTTATCACATTCAGGGAGCTGTTTACCTGTATTGCAAGATACTTTTATACATCACTGATGTTAAGGGTCATGCCATTAATTATATAATTTGAACTCACATTTGACGTCCCAAATTGCAACATCTCTCATTTGCTCAGAATAATTTGCATCTGTGATTTCCCCCACCCCTCCCATCTCTCTACTTGATCTATACGCCACTAAATACTGAGACAGCCTCCCTCACATTCCTCAACCCCAGAAATCTTGGTGTCATCCGCAAACTTACAAAACAACCCGTGTATATTCACGCCCAAGTCATTTATGTGTATCACAAACAGTAGAGGTACAAGCACAGATCCCTATGTATTACTACTGGTCACAGACCTCCAGCCTGAATATTGCCCTTCCACCACAACACTCTGCCTTCTATCATTCAGACAGTTCTGAATTCATGCGACCAAGTCACCGTTAATCCCGTGTGCCTTCACCTCCTGGATCGGTCTACCATGGGAGACTTTGTCAAAGGTCCGGATAAGCAGTGATATTATCAGTGTGGTCAGTGATGGGTCTGGATAAGCAGTGACATTTTCAGTGTGGTCAGTGATGGGT
>NW_027604302.1:0-5000 GCF_053455715.1 Rhinoraja longicauda
TATTCCAAATGCGGCCTCACCAACCTCTTACACAACGGCAGCATAGCCTCCGTATATCTATACACAATGCTATGACCGAAGACGGCCAATGTTACAAAAGTCTTTTTGACCACACTATCAACCCGTGACGCTACATTCAATACACCATGTACCTGTCGT
The DNA here is from genome assembly GCF_053455715.1 of Rhinoraja longicauda. NCBI lineage: Eukaryota > Metazoa > Chordata > Chondrichthyes > Rajiformes > Arhynchobatidae > Rhinoraja > Rhinoraja longicauda. Next base: position 160 of record NW_027604302.1, read on the forward strand.
CCTAGATCGCTCTGCTCTACAGTTCATTCACCTTTCTGCCTCGGTTCCAGGTCATCGGTACTGACACTTCTGAACTCACTGATGGTTTCACCTCCCATGTGCGTCTGATTGTGAATAAACTTGCACTACAGCTGATCATCCAAATAAAGAATAATCAAGACTTAACTGCTCCTCCAAGTGCAGCGCTCTCCTCAGTTGTACTTCAAATATCTGCGAGGCCCTTTTGTGTAGTTCTGGTCACCATATTACACAAATGATGTCCTATTGCCAGAGGCAGTGCGGAACAGATTCACCAGGATGTTTTCTGGAATGGACAGCGTTAGTTTGAGGACAGATTTGATCAGGTGGGATTGATCTCATTGGAGCATGAATGCAGATGGACGACCTTACTGAGGCTTGTAAAATTATGTCAGCTACAGCAGGATTGAGTAGATGGTCACAGTTATTTCCCAGGCTGGGAGAATCTAAACCCAGAGAACGTACGTTTAATCGAAAGGGGAGAGATTTAAGGGAATTCTGACTTCAACGATGGAGCAATCTTTTCTTTTGAGACGGTGGGGACAGATACCATCTCAGCAAATAAACAGCATTTGGACAGCCGTTTGTTTCGGATGGAAATGGACGGATCTGGGACAAATACAGGTGAATGAGATTACCGTAGATAGGCATCTCGGTCTGCACGGACGAGTCGGGCTGAAGGGCCTGTTTCCCTGCTGTTCCCATGACTGGAATCAGCGGTTCTGTAATCTCTAATGTGCTCTGTCGTCGGTCTCCCCAGTTGTAGCCACATAGCGGACACATCACTGACTGCACAGCAGTGGCGATGCTGTATTGGGTGGTGGTGTCATCAACAACGGAGACACATTGTTCATTTCCCTCGCAAGTGTGCAACATGTTCTTCACTCTCCTCAAACTAAACTCCAGCCTGGAAATCCGAGGAATTAAACGCCATTAGGTGTCGAATTTTATCTAACTTGCAGTTTAAGCAACAACTTGATATAAATGCCTGTCATACACGTTGGTCATTTTAATATGTCTCTGATCATTGAAGTGTTTTTTTCAGTTTCTATGTGAGCCAGTTATACACAGCAGGAAGGGAGAAATGATCTCTTGTATTATTAATAAATAGGCACAGAAATACAGACTGAGTGTGTGTGAGAGTTTGCTTAAATTCACTGGAATTTAGGATGAGAGGGGATCTTGTAGAACATATACAATTTTGTGGAAGGGTCTCCACCCATTCCTTGTCCCCAGAGATACTGCCTGTCGCGCTGTGTTACTCCGGCTTTTTGTGTCTGTCTTCGGTTTAAACTAGCATCTGCAGTTCCTTCTTACACATATACAATTCTTAAGGGATTGGACAGGTTAGATGCAGGAAAAATGTTCACGATGTTGGGGGAGTCCAGAACAGGGATCACAGTTTAAGAATAAGGGGTAGCTCAATTGTTACTGAGATAAGGAAAAACTGATCTGTCATCGGCCTCCCCAGTTGAGATGAATTGTGAATCTGTGGAATACTCTGCCACAGAAGGCAGTGGAGGCCAATTCACAGGAGGTTTTCAAGAGAGAGTCAGATATAGCTCTTCGGGCTAACGGAATAAAGCTGCATGGGGAGAAAGCAGGAACGGGGTACTGATTTAGGATGATTAGCCGTGATCATATTGAATGGCGGTGCCGGCTCAAAAGGCCAAATGGCCTACTCCTGCAAGTATTGCCTATGTTTCTATGTTTCTAAACCACTGTGGACAGCCCAGACAGGTGAGTTGGTCATTCACTCTCAGACTGACTTTGCTGTCAGGTCTGTGGGTTTGAATTAGCATCAACCTGTCAACTGGTCTGAAGTAGTTCAATAAAAAATAAACTACAGATTCAACAGAATCTTGTGTTCAACGGCTGGAACTAATATTCCCCACTGGGTGAATGGCACAGCTCAATTGCTCAACTCTCCCTAGCTCAGATCTGAAGCTGCATTTTAATTTTCAACATTATGTGTTATTCTTTAAATTATATGCCGGAGAGAGGCAATTAGTATTTATAACCATTGTTAATTAAGGTGAAAATCACAAATGAAAGCATCTTCACCCGCCGTGTTTACCAGCGTGGATAGAGCAGCAAGATGGAGTTAGTGATCATTCCAGATGAGATTAATTACAGATACTGAACATACGTTAACCCTTTATAGCCAAACGTATGCAATAATGTAAAACACAGGTTTGTTATCCACTTTCGTATGAAATACAAAACACAGGAGTTAAGATGAAATGGAAGCATCGCAACCTGATGCATAGACACAGAAACATAGAGAAATAGAAAATAGGTGCAGGAGTGGGCCATTCGGCCCTCGAGCCAGTACCATCATTCAACATAATCATGGCTGATCATCCAAAATCAGTACCCCGTGCCCGCTTTCTCCCCATATACCTTGTTCCCGTTACCCGAAGAGCATTATCTAACTATGCCTTGAAAACATCCGGTGAATTGGCCTCCACTGCCTTCTGTTGCAGAGAATTCCACAGGTTCACAATTCTGCGTGAAAATGTTTTTCCTCACCTCAGTCCTAAATAGTCTAACCCTTATTCTTAAACTGTGACCCCTGGTTCTGGACTCCTCCAACATCGGGAACATTTTCTGCATCTAGTCTAACCAATCCCTTTATAATTTTATGTTTCTATTAGCTCAGTCCGCCTTAACCAACCTGATCTCCAGGTGGCTGAGCACGTCAACTACCCGTCCCACTCCCAGTCTGACCTTTATGTCATGGGCCTCCTCCAGTGCCATAGTGAGGCCCATCGGAAATTGGAGGAACAGCACCTCATATTTCGCTTGGGCAGCTTGCAGCCCAGCGGTATGAACATTGACTTCTCCAACTTTAGATAGTTCCTCTGTCCCTCTCTTCCACACCCCTTCCCAGTTCTCCCTCTATCTTCCTGTCTCCACCTATATCCTTCGTTTGTCCCGCTCCCCTGACATCAGTCTGAAGAAGGGTCTCGACCCGAAACGTCACGCATTCATTCTATCCTGAGATGCTGCCTGACCTGCTGCGTTACTCCAGCATTTTCTGAAATAAATACCTTCGATTTGTACCAGCATATGCAGTTATTTTCTTACACTTATGTTTCTATTAGATCGTAAGATCAGTGATAATGTCACTGCTTCTCCAAACCCATCACTGACCACACTGATAACATCACTGCTTATCCAGACCCATCACTGACCACACTGATAATGTCACTGCTTATCCAGACCCATCACTAACCACACTGATAATGTCACTGCTTATCCAGACCCATCACTGACCACACTGATAATGTCACTGCTTATCCAGACCCATCAGTGACCACACGGATAATGTCACTGCTTATCCAGACCCATTACCTACTTCACTGAAATCACACACATGTAGTTTCTGTGACTCATCCATTCCAAGGACATCTCACATAACAACCAGTCCCAGTTCCGTCGCACAATGCTCAGATATATTTTCACCAGTGAAACCATTGACAACATTGGCCTCGTGCTGAGCCACTGTAGATGATTGGACATGTATGCAGGTTACCGATCAATGGCTAACCATTCAACAGAACTGCTACCTGTTGATGTTTTAAAAAAGTATGATTTACATGATTTGTCTTGAAGTGGATGATCAGCCATGATCACAATGAATTGCGGTGCTGGCTCGAAGGCCCTAATGGCCTCCTCCTGCACCTATTTTCTATGTTTCTATGCTTCTATATTTCTAAGTGAATCTGTTCTCCGATCCCAGGACAGAGATCCATGGACAAGTGTGGAATATCTTACTGCACTATTTGTGCACACACCCTCCAGTTATAGAGACAGAGTCATAGAATCTTACAGAGGCTTCGGCCCAGCCTGCCCACACCGGCCAACATGTCTCCTCCACACTAGTTCCACCTGCCTGCGATCGGCACATTTTCCTATCAATGGCTTATCCATGCACCTGTCTAAATGTTCCTTAAAGGTTGCGAGAGTACTTTTATGTTAGCACCTTTATTTCGTACATTTTATAGTGAGTAATTTTAGTACCTATGTACCTGAAAGTGCCTTTTATAGTTAGCTTTTTGAAGACGTGACCAAAAAGGTCGATCAGGTCAGAGCTGTAGATGTTGTATACATGGACATCAGCATAGTATTCGAGAAGGTTCCTAGTGGTAGCCAGCTCTTGAAGGATAGATCGCATGAGATTCAAGGAGAGATAGCTTAATGGATAGCACATTGGATTCATGGAAGGAAGCAGAGGGTTATGATGGAAGGTTGCTTCTCGGACTGGACCCCAGTGATTAGTGTCGTCCCTCAGGGTTCGATGCTGGGCCAGTTACTGTTTGCCGACTATATGAAAGATTTGGATGAGAAAACACAGCAGCAAGAATAGCAAGTCTGCAGATGATACAATAGTAGGTTGTTTTGCGGAAACCAGTGAAGATGGTTGTAATGAAGTGCAATAGGATCTTGACCGATTAGCCAAGTGTACCGAGGAATGGTTGATGCAATTTAATGCAGATAAATGTGAGAAACATAGAAACATAGAAAATAGGTGCAGAGGGAGGCTATTTGGCCCTTCGAGCCAGCAGCGCCATTCATTGTGATCATGGCTGATCATCCACATTCAGTTACCCGTGCCTGCCTTCTTCACAAATTGCTTGATTCCGCTAGCCCCTAGAGCTCTATCTAACTCCCTTTTAAATTCATCCAGTGTATTGGCCTCCACTGCCTTCTGTAGCAGAGAATTACACAAATTCACAACGCTCTGGGTGAAGAGGTTTTTCTCACCTCAGCTTTAAATGCCCACCCCCCCCCCCCTTTATTCCTAGACTGTCGTCCCT
>NW_027604303.1:0-5000 GCF_053455715.1 Rhinoraja longicauda
GGGCAGGTGGGACTAGTGTAGATGGGGCGTGTGGGCGGGTTGGACCAGTGCAGATGGGGCATGTTGGCCGGTGTGGGCAGGAGGGACTAGTGTAGATGGGGCATGTTGGTCGGTGTGGGCAGGTGGGACTAGTGTAGATGGGGCATGTTGGCCGGTGTGGGCAGGTGGGACAAGTGTAGATGGGGCATGTTGATCGGTGTGGGCAGGTGGGACTAGTGTATATGGGGCATGTTGGTCGGTGTGGGCAGGTGGGACTAGTGTAGATGGGGCATGTTGGCCGGTGTGGGCAGGTGGGACAAGTGTAGATGGGGCATGTTGATCGGTGTGGGCAGGTGGGACTAGTGTATATGGGGCATGTTGGTCGGTGTGGGCAGGTGGGACTCGTGTAGATGGGGCATGTTGGCCGGTGTGGGCAGGTGGGACAAGTGTAGATGGGGCATGTTGGTCGGTGTGGGCGGGTGGGACTAGTGTAGATTGGGCATGTTGGTCGATGTGGGCGGTTGGGACCAGTGTAGATGGGGCATGTTGGTCGGTGTGGGCAGGTGGGACTAGTGTAGATGGGGCATGTTGGTCGGTATGGGCGGGTGGGACCAGTGTAGATGGGGCATGTTGGTCCGTGTGGGCGGGTGGGACCAGCGTAGATGGGGCATGTTGGTCGGTGTGGGCCGGGGGGACTAGTGTAGATGGGGCATGTTGGTCGGTGTGGGCAGGTGGGACTAGTGTAGATGGGGCATGTTGGTCGGTGTGGGCAGGTGGGACTAGTGTAGATGGGGCATTTTGGTCGGTGTGGGCAGGTGGGACCAGTGTAGATGGGGCATGTTGGTCGGTGTGGGCAGGTGGGACCAGTGTAGATGGGGCATGTTGGTCGGTGTGGGCAGGTGGGACCAGTGTAGATGGGGCATGTTGGTCGGTGTGGGCAGGTGGGACCAGTGTAGATGGGGCATGTTGGCCGGTGTGGGCAGGTGGGACTAGTGTAGATGGGGCATGTTGGCTGGTGTGGGCGGGTGGGACTAGTGTAGATGGGGCATGTTGGTCGGTGTGGGCCGGTGGGACTAGTGTAGATGGGGCATGTAGGCCGGTGTGGGCCGGTGGGACTAGTGTAGATGGGGCATGTAGGCCGGTGTGGGCGGGTGGGACTAGTGTAGAAGGGGCATGTTGGTAGGTGTGGGCAGGTGGGACTAATGTAGATGGGGCATGTTGGTAGGTGTGGGCAGGTGGGACTAGTGTAGATGGGGCATGTTGGTCGGTGTGGGCAGGTGGGACTAGTGTAGAAGGGGCATGTTGGTCGGTGTGGGCAGGTGGGACTAGTGTAGATGGGGCATGTTGGTCGGTGTGGGCTGGTGGGACCAGTGTAGATGGGGCATGTTGGTCGATGTGGGCGGGTGGGACTAGTGTAGATGGGGCATGTTGGTCGGTGTGGGCAGGTGGGACCAGTGTAGATGGGGATATTCTCTCCACCTCTTGCTATTAAAAGATATTATATAAATTAAAGCTCGTAGATTTTTGAGTTTGATTGTGCATGTGTGACTCTCTCTCTCTCCCCCTCCTCTCTCTCTCCCCCTCCTCTCTCCCCCTCCTCTCTCTCTCCTCTCTCTCCCTCCCTCCCTCTCTCCCTCCCTCCCTCCCTCTCTCTCCCAAACAAAAAACTACGAGCTTTAATTTATAAAATATCTTTTTAATAACAAGATTAAATAGCTCTCACCCTTCTCTATCCCCTCCTCTCTCTCGCCCTACTCTCTCCCCCTCCTCTCCCTCTCTCTCCCTTAATATCTCCCCCTCCTCTCTCTCCCCTTCCCTCTCTCTCTCTCCCCGTCCTCTCTCTCCCCTTCCTGTCTCTCTCTACACCTCTTGTTATTAAAAGATAGACAATAGACAATAGGTGCAGGAGGAGGCCATTCAGCCCTTCGAGCCAGCACCGCCATTCAATGCGATCATGGCTGATCACTCTCAATCAGTACCCCGTTCCTGCCTTCTCCCCATACCCCCTCTCTCCGCTATCCTTAAGAGCTCTATCCAGCTCTCTCTTGAAAGCATCCAACGAACTGGCCTCCACTGCCTTCTGAGGCAGAGAATTCCACACCTTCACCACTCTCTGACTGAAAAAGTTCTTCCTCATCTCCGTTCTAAATGGCCTACCCCTTATTCTTAAACTGTGGCCCCTTGTTCTGGACTCCCCCAACATTGGGAACATGTTTCCTGCCTCTAATGTGTCCAATCCCCTAATTATCTTATATGTTTCAATAAGATCCCCCCTCATCCTTCTAAATTCCAGTGTGTGCAAGCCCAATCGCTCCAGCCTTTCAACATACGACAGTCCCGCCATTCCGGGAATTAACCTAGTGAACCTACGCTGCACGCCCTCCATAGCAAGAATATCCTTCCTCAAATTTGGAGACCAAAACTGCACACAGTACTCCAGGTGCGGTCTCACCAGGGCCCGGTACAACTGTAGAAGGACCTCTTTGCTCCTATACTCAACTCCTCTTGTTACGAAGGCCAACATTCCATTGGCTTTCTTCACTGCCTGCTGTACCTGCATGCTTCCTTTCATTGACTGATGCACTAGGACACCCAGATCTCGTTAAACTCCCCCTCCTCCTAAATTGACACCATTCAGATAATAATCTGCCTTTCTATTCTTACTTCCAAAGTGAATAACCTCATACTTATCTACATTAAACTGTATCTGCCATGTATCTGCCCACTCACACAACCTGTCCAAGTCATCCTGCAGCCTTATTGCATCTTCCTCACAATTCACACTACCCCCCAGCTTAGTATCATCTGCAAATTTGCTAATGGTACTTTTAATCCCTTCGTCTAAGTCATTAATGTATATTGTAAATAGCTGGGGTCCCAGCACCGAACCTTGCGGTACCCCACTGGTCACTGCCTGCCATTCCGAAAGGGCCCCATTTATCCCCACTCTTTGCTTTCTGTCTGTCAACCAATTTTCTATCCATGTCAGTACCCTACCCCCAATACCATGTGCCCTAATTTTGCCCACTAATCTCCTATGTGGGACCTTGTCGAAGGCTTTCTGAAAGTCGAGGTACACCACATCCACTGACTCTCCCCTGTCAATTTTCCTAGTTACATCCTCAAAAAAATCCAGTAGATTTGTGAAGCATGATTTCCCCTTCGTAAATCCATGCTGACTCGGAATGATCCCGTTACTGCTATCCAAATGCTCAGCAATTTCGTCTTTTATAATTGACTCCAGCATCTTCCCCACCACTGATGTCAGACTAACTGGTCTATAATTACCCGTTTTCTCTCTCCCTCCTTTCTTAAAAAGTGGGATAACATTTGCTATCCTCCAATCCACAGGAACTGATCCTGAATCTATAGAACATTGAAAAATGATCTCCAATGCTTCCACTATTTCTAGAGCCACCTCCTTAAGTACCCTGGGATGCAGACCATCAGGCCCTGGGGATTTATCAGCCTTCAGTCCCATCAGTCTACCCAAAACCATTTCCTGCCTAATGTGGATTTCCTTCAGTTCCTCCATCACCCTAGGTTCTCCGGCCCCTAGAACATTTGGGAGATTGTGTGTATCTTCCTCAGTGAAGACAGATCCAAACTAACGGTTTAACTCGTCTGCCATTTCTTTGTTCCCCATAATAAATTCCCCTGTTTCTGTCTTCAAGGGACCCACATTTGCCTTGACTATTTTTTTCCTCTTCACGTACCTAAAAAAACTTTTGCTATCCTCCTTTATATTATTGGCTAGTTTACCCTCGTACCTCATCTTTTCTCCCCGTATTGCCTTTTTAGTTAACTTTTGTTGCTCTTTAAAAGAGTCCCAATCCTCTGTCTTCCCACTCTTCTTTGCTATGTTATACTTCCTCTCCTTAATTTTTATGCTGTCCCTGACTTCCCTTGTCAGCCACAGGTGTCTCTTACTCACCTTAGAGTCTTTCCACCTCTTTGGAATAAATTGATCCTGCAACCTCTGCATTATTCCCAGGAATACCTGCCATTGCTGTTCTACCGTCTTCCCTGCTAGGGCCTCCTTCCAGTCAATTTTGGCCAGCTCCTGCCTCATGCCTCTGTAATCCCCTTTGCTATACTGTAATACCGACACTTCTGATGTTCGCTTCTGCCTTTCCATTTGCAGAGTAAAACTTATCATGTTGTGATCACTGCCTCCTAATGGCTCTTTTACCTCTAGTCCCCTTATCAGATCAGGATCATTACACAACACTAAATCCAGAATTGCCTTCTCCCTGGTAGGCTCCAGTACAAGCTGTTCTAAGAATCCATCTCGAAGGCACTCTACAAACTCTCTTTCCTGGGGTCCATTTCCAACCTGACTTTCCCAGTCTACCTGCATGTTGAAATCTCCCATAACCACCGTAGCATTACATTTTTGACACGCCAATTTTATCTCCTGATTCAACTTGCACCCTATGTCGAGGCTACTGTTTGGGGGCCTATAGATAACTCCCATTAGGGTCTTTTTACCCTTACAATTTCTCATTTCTATCCATACTGATTCAACATCTCCTGATTCTATGTCACCCCTTGCAAGGGAATGAATATCATTCCTTACCATCAGAGCAACCCCACCCCCTCTGCCCACCTGTCTGTCTTTTCTATACGTTGTATACCCCTGAATATTCAGTTCCCAGCCCTGGTCCTCTTGTAGCCATGTCTCAGTGATCCCTACAACATCATACTTGCCCATGACTAACTGAGCCTCAAGCTCATCCACTTTATTTTTTATACTATGCGCATTTAAGTACAACACTTTAACTTCTGTATTCACCTCCCCTCTCACATCGGTCACTATTGGCCCTGCCCTTAATTTCTTTTCCCCTCTAGAACTTCTGTTCCCATTCTTCCGAGAGTCTTTTGCAATATCTCCTGTATTCCCTTTTTTTACCTCATCTTCATATTCACAATTTGTCAACCCCTCCCCCCCCACTACTTAGTTTAAAGCCACAGGTGTCACACTAGCAAACCTGCCTGCCAGAATGTTTGCCAGAAGATAT
>NW_027604304.1:0-5000 GCF_053455715.1 Rhinoraja longicauda
GGGGTAGTAAATACAATAATAATACTATCGTAATAATAATTAATATTATTAATAATAATAAGAATTAATCAAAGATTGATTGATTGATCGATCGGTGGGTGGGTGGATGGATGTCAGGAGGGAACCGTACACCAATAAAGATTTTAATGCGTTGCATTAGTTGCATTTAACATTTGAGTGGTTTTGCATGATTATTGCAATTACTTTTATTGCATTAAACATCCCAGGAGGCTGCAATATTTCTTTAATGCAAGGCCATCACTGCATTTAACTTTGCAGCAGTCTGCAATGTTATCATAATACGATGCATTAGTTGCATTGAACATTTGAGAGATTTTGCATGATTATTACAATGATTTTAATGCGTTTAATACCCCAGAACAGCTGCAATTTTGCTTTAATGCAAGGCCTGCGCTGCATTTAACATTGCAGGAGCCTGCAGAGTTGTTCTAATGCGTTGCATTAATGGCATTTAACATTTGAGAGGTTTTGCAAAATTATTGCAATTAATTTTATTGCATTTAACATCCCAGGGGGTTGCAATATTGCTTTAATGCAACGCCAGCGCTGCATTTAACAATGCAGCAGCCTGCAAAGTTATCCTAATACGATGCATTAGTCGCATTTAACATTTGAGAGGTTTTGCAGGATTATTATTGCATTTCACATCGCAGGGTGTTGCAATATTTCTTTAATGCAAGGCGATCACTGCATTTAACATTGCAGCAGCCTGAAAAGTCATCCTAATGCGATGCATTTGTTGCATTTAACATTTGAGAGGTTTTGCAAAATTATTGCAATTAATTTAATGCATATTACATCCATCGGGGGTAGCTAGGTGACTTTAATGCAAGGCCATCACTGCATTTAACATTGCAGCAGCCTGCAAAGTTATCCTAATGCGATGCATCAATTGCATTTAACATTTGAGAGGTTTTGCATGATTATTGCAATGATTTTTTAATGCATTTCACATCCCAGGGTGGTGTAATATTGCATTAATGCAAGGCCATCACTGCATTTAACATTACAGCAACCGTACACCAATAAAGATCTTTCCACAGACAGCACGCGGCACTTGTTTATAACGCCCACACCAGACACCAGACACAAACCCAAACACAAACCCAAACACAAACCCAAACATAAATCCAAACACAAACCCAAACACAAACCCAAACACAGACCCAAACACAAATCCAAACACAAACCCAAACACAAACCCAAACACAGACCCAAACACAGACCCAAACACAGACTCAAACACAGACCCAAACACACACCCACACACAGACACACACACAGACACACACACAGACCCACACACATCAGACACACTTCCCGGAAGCACTTCCACATGCCGGATAGTCTCCTCCCTGACCTGGAGGTTCAGCTACGTGCCGGGGGTAGTAAATACAATAATAATACTATAGTAATAATAATTAATATTATTAATAATAAGAATTAATCAAAGATTGATTGATTGATCGATCGGTGGGTGGGTGGGTGGATGGGTGGATGTCAGGAGGAACCGTACACCAATAAAGATTTTTTCACAGACAGCACTTGTTTATAACGCGCGCACACACACTCACGACACCTGTTTATTCTTTATCCCTGTTCCGTATAAGTATGTATGTATGTATGGGGTTAATCAATATCTGTTATGGGCTGAGTGTAAGACAAGTGTTTGGGCCCTTCAGGTTGTCGCGGGTGGCAGGCAGGCACCGAGTCATTGAATATGAGTCAGATGTCAATATTCAACTTTAGAGAACTTTACTTCGGCCGCTTTTGCAGCTTTGTGTACAGTTATGTTCGCTCTCGTACACGAAGAATATGGGCGCTTCGGAAATCGTGTTCAACGCGTTTACAAGAACATCGCCTGGGGCGTATGAACAACCAGACGTTGGACTGATTCATCGGAGTTCGGGCAGTAACCTGATAGATCGATAGCAAATTATGAGAGGCAAATATATGGTAAACAGTCAGAACATTCTTGTCAAGATGGAAATATCAAGTATTGAAGGCCACCCCTTTATGGTGAAAGGGATGAAGTTTAAACGAGGTGTGCGGGGAAAGCAAGGGGCAGTAAGGGCATTGAACGCAATACCGCAGGTGGGCATTGGGTGATAAGGAATAGGAGTAGAATTAGACCATTCGGCCGATCGTCTTATCCGCCAAGCTTTTTTCCTCCAACCCCCATTCTCCTACCATCTCCCCATAACTTCTGATACCTGTATTAATCCAGAATCTTTCTGTCTACGCCTTTAAATATCCAGTGACGTGACGTACACAGCCTGTTGTGGCAAATAATTCCACAAATTCATCACCTTCTGACTAATTAATTTTCTGATCATCTTCAAAAGAGAACGTAGATTAATTCTGAGGAAATGATCTCTTGTCCGAGACGCTCCCACAAGTGGAAACATACTTTCCACATCCACTGGATCTAAACCATTCACATATTTGTATGTTTCAATGAGGTCCACCCTCATACTTCTAAACTCCGAGTGCAATCCGGGAGTCGACCAAACGCTCGCCAGAGGTTAACTTATTGCTGGGATCATTCTTGTAAACCTCCTCTGGACCCTCTCCAGAGCCAGCACAACTTTCCTCTGATATGGTGCCCAGAATTGCTCACAATATTCCAAATGCGGCCTTCCCGTCGCCTTTTATAGCCTCAAAATTAAATCCGTGTTTCTGTGTACAAGTCCTCTTGAAATGAATGCAAGCAATGAGTTTGCTTCCATTAGACAATAGACAATAGACAATAGGTGCAGGAGTAGGCCATTCGGCCCTTCGAGCACCACCATTCCATGTGATCATGGCTGATCATTCTCACCGATTCAACTTGCAGATAAAAAATTTGGGAATAATAATAATAATAATAATAATAATAATAATAATAATAATAAACATTTATTTTTTATAGCGCTTTTCCAATTGCTCAAAGACGCTTTACAAAACAGTCAGGACATAAAAACAAACAAACAAACAAAAGATTTGTCCTGACGGAGCAGCGTCGAACAAATAGCGCCAGCGTCCTCTCACGTGAGTCCGGCAGTAGACAATAAAGAACACAAGACACACAATTACAATTTTAACACAAACAGCCATCACAGTAATTGCTCCAGGCACACCCTCACTGCGATGGAAGGCAAAGAAAAGTCTTATCTCCTCCTCATTCTTCTCCCGTGGTGCCACGAGGCGACCGAGGCTCTCGACTTTTGAACCCCCACCGGGCGATGGAAAGTCCCAGGGCCGAGCCGAGCAGGCCGATGAAGGTCCTCAGCCCCCACCGGGTGATGGGAAGTGCCGCGACCGAGCCACGCAGGGCGATGAAGGCCCTGCGAGCGGGTCGGTCAAACTTCGCGCTTCGGGGTGGTCGAATCTGCTACGGCTGGAGCTCCCGAAAGCCGGTCGCCAGCCAGGGACCTGCGAACTCCAGATGTTGCGGTCTGCAGGGCCCACGGCCGAAGCCTCCGAGATGGCAAGTCCAGGCCCTGCCACCGGATTCTTCAAGGTCGATCCCAGCTGGAGGCCGCCGACTCCACGTTGTTGGGCCGTAGCACGAACGGAGATACGACACGATAACCAGCACTACCAAGTCCCTTTGAACTTCAGATTGATGGATTATTTTCCCACTTAGACAATAGTCTACGCCATTATTCCTACTACCAAAATGCAGTACTCCGCACTTTGCTACACTATATTCCATCTGCCACTTCTCTACCCATTCCCCCAACATGTCCTAGTCCTTCTGCGGAGTCCATGCTTTCTCTAAACTACCTGCCCTTCCACCTTTTTTCGTAACATCTGAAAACCTGGCCACAAAGCCTTCAATCCCCTCGTCCAAATCATAATATAAAACGTGGAGTAGCAGACAAACACCGATCCTTGAAGATCTCCACTAGTTACTGTTAGCCAACGAGAAAAAAATCCCCCTTTATTGCCACTCTTTGTCTTCTGCCATCCAGCCAGCCAGTTATCCATGCTGATGTTTGCCCTTTGTCACCGTTGGCTCTCATCTTCCTAAGCAGCCATCTTGTGACACCTGGTCAAAGGTTTTCTGAAAATCAAAGTAAACAACATCTACTGTCTCTCCTTTGGCTGTTTTGCTATTTACTTCTTCAAATAATTCCAGCAAATTTATCAAACACGACCTTCCCTTCACAAAGCCGTGCAAACTTCTGCTTAATTCATCGTGCACATATAAGTACCCTGTCACATCATCCTGTATAACGGGTCCTAAAATCTTACCACCCACTCCAGTGGTGTTGGAGGCATTTAAGACAAGTTCAGATTTTCAGGTAATGAAGGGATATGCATTGTGAGCAGGCAGGTAAGGGTGGTCGTCTCATGTTCGGCACAGCTAATATTAGCCGAAAGTCCTGCCGTGCCTTGTACTTCGTGTAGGAAAGAAATGCAGATGCTGGTTTAAATCGAAGGTAGACATAAAATGCTGGTGTAAATCAACGAGACAGGCATCATCTCTGTAGAGAAAGAATGGGTGACGTTTCGGGTCGAGACCCTTCTTTAGACTGATGTCGGAGAGTTCGGCGGGAAAGAGATATCATTTTGTTGGAGACAGTGGAGAGAGAGGGGAAGCAAAGGCTAATTGAAGTTAGAGAAGTCAATGTTCATATCGCTGGTATGTTAGCTGCCCAAGCGAAGTATGAGGTGCTGTTCCTCCAATTTGCGCTGGGCCTCACTCTGACAATGGAGAATGCCCAGGACAGAAAGTTCACATTGGGAATGGGGGAGCGGGGGTGAGTTAAAGTGCTGAGCAACCGGGAGATCAGGTAGGACTGTGTGGAGCTGTTCAGCGAAACGATCGTCGAGCTTGCGCTTTGTCTCGCCGATGTCACTCCATCAGTACTATCCCACAGTATACCGTTACACCAGTACTACCCCACAGTGCGTCACTCCATCAGTGCTACCGCACAGTGTCACTCCATCAATTCCATCCCACATTATGTCACAACAATAGTACTACCGCA
>NW_027604305.1:0-4990 GCF_053455715.1 Rhinoraja longicauda
AGCGTCCGGGCCTACAGCATCCAGGCCTACAACGTCTGGGCCTACAACGTCCGGGCCTACAATGTCCGGGCCTACAGCATCCATGCCTACAATGTCCGGGCCTACAGCGTCCAGGCCTACAACGTCCGGGCCTACAGCATCCAGGCCTACAACTTCCGGGCCTACAGCATCCAGGCCTACAACATCTGGGACTACAGCGTCCAGGCCTACAACGTCCGGGCCTACAGCGTCCAGGCCTATAGTGTCTGGATCTACAGCGTCCGGATCTACAGCATCTGGGCCTACAGCGTCCGGACCTACAGCGTCCGGGCCTACACTGTCCGGACCTACAGCGTCCAGGCCTACAACTTCTGGGCCTACAGTGTCCGGGCCTACAGTGTCCAGGCCTACAGTGTCCGGGCCTACAGCGTCCAGACCTACAGTGTCCGGGCCTACAGTGTCTGGGCCTACAGAGTCCGGGCCTACAGAGTCCAGGCCTACAGCGTCCGGACCTACAGCGCCCGGGCCTACAGCATCCCCCGGGCCTAATACGGGACAAGGACGGTCCCGTACGGGACAACCAATTTATCCCAAAATACGGGATGTCCCGGCTAATACGGGACAGTTGGCAACCCTAACGCTAACCCAATCACACATTGTAATCACGGCTGGGCTAAGACCCACGACAAACATCTCACCGTCTGTCAGATGCTGTAATGATATCCATCTCTATAGCTTCCATTGGGAGTCTGTTCCAGATACGGACTACCCTCTGGATGAAAAGGTTGTCCCTGAGGTCCACCTTATCTTGGAAGTAGTTTTAGAATGCCCTCTAGTTTTAGAATCCTGTACCCTGGGGAATGGACTGTGAGCACTCACTTTATCCATGCTTCTCAGTTTAGATTAGAGATACCGTGTGGAAACAGGTCCTTCGGCCCACCGAGTCTGAGCCGACCAGCAATCACTCGTACACACTCGCTCTATGTTATCCCACTTTCCCATCCACTCCCTGCCCACTAGGAACAATTTACAGAAGCCAATTAACCTACAAACCCGCACGTCTTTGTAATGTGGGAGGAAACCGGAGCACCCGGAGAAAACTCATACGGTCACGGGGAGAACGTACAAACTCCGGACAGACAGCACCCGTAGTCAGGATGGAACCCGGGCCTCCGGCGCTGTGAGGCAGCAACTCTACAACTCTGTGCATCAATAGGGTCATCCGTCGACCTCCTGCAAGAGGGGCTGAAGAGGGAGTGACCGGGGTGAGACTGGTCCTTGATTGTGTTGCTGGCCTTGCCGAGGCAGCGTGAGGTGTAGATGGGGTCAATGGCAGATTGAGTTTGATTTGATTGTATTGATGTACGGTATATCCGATTGGAATAGTATGCAGAACCAAGCTGTTTGGATTTTAGATTTAGATTTAGAGATACTGCGCGGAAACAGGCCCTTCGGCCCACCGGGTTCGCGCCGCCCAGCGATCCCCGCACACTAACACTATCCCACACACCCACTAGGGACAATTTTTACATTTGCCCAGCCAATTAACCCACAAACCTGCACGTCTTTGGAGTGTGGGAGGAAACGGAAGATCTCGGAGAAAACCCACGCAGGTCACGGGGAGAACGTACAAACTCCGTACAGACGGCGCCCGTGGTCAGGATGGAACCCGGGTCTCCGGCGCTGTGAGGCAGCGGCTCTACCCGCCGCGCCACCGTGCCGCAGTGCTCTGGTTCCCTCCCACACTCCAAAGACGGACAGGTTTATAGGTTAATCGGTCTGTAAATTGTAAACCGTCCCTGGTGTGTAGGATAGTGCTGGTGTACGGGGTGACCGCTGGTCGGTGCGGACTCGGTGGGCCGAAGGGCCCGTTTCCCGCATTGTATCTCTGAAGTATGAAGTCTAATGTCGGGGATTGAACCCGGGCCTGTGGCGCTGTGAGGCAGCGGTTCTACCCGCTGCGCCGCGGTGTTGAACGTCGGTGTGGTCTGCTGGTCCTTACCGTGGTGCGGTGCGAGGAACGTCTCCCGGTCCCTGGACTGGTTGCGCGGGGCGATGGCTGTCGGGAGGATCACCGGGCCAGGGGCCAGAGTGGGGTCACTCAAGGCCACAGCCAGCGCAAGAACTGCCGGGAAAGACAAGGCCGTGGTTAGTGGCGGAAGGCCACGGTTGGTAAGGAAAGCAAATGCAATGCTCGCATTTAGAAACATAGAAACATAGAAAATAGGTGCAGGAGTAGGCCATTCGATCCTTCGAGCCTGCACCGCCATTCAATGTGATCATGGCTGATCATCCAACTCAGTACCCCTTACCTGCCTTCTCTCTATACCCCCATTTATACCCCCATACCTCCATTTATTCCGAGAGAGTTCAAATAAAACAAAACAGAGGAGTAACGCTGGGGCAGTAGAAGGCCACATTTGGAATATTGTCAACAGTTTTGGGCCCCGTATTTGAGGAGGGACATGCTGGCTCTGGAGAGGGTCCAGAGGAGGTTTACGAGAACGATCGCAGGGATGAGTGGGTTAACATACGATGAGCGTTTGACCGCACTGGGCCTGTACTCGCTGGAGTTTAGAAGGATGAGAGGGGGCCTCATTGAAACTTACCGAACCGTGAAAGGCCCGGACTGAGTGGATGTGGAGAGGATGTTTCCACCAGTGGGAGAGTCTAGGACCAGAGGCCAAAAGGACGTGCCTTAGAAAGGAGATGAGGAGGAATTTTCTTTCACCAGAGGGTGTTGAATCTGTGCGATTCGTTGCCACAGACAGCTCTGGAGGCCAAGTCTGTGGGTATGTTTAAAGCGGAGACTGACGGGCTCGTGATTAGTGCGGGTGTCAAGGGTTACGGGGAGAAGGCAGGAGAATGGGGTAGAGAGGTAAAGATAGATCAGCCATGGTTGAATGGTGGGGTTGACTTGACGGGCCGAATGGCCTTTATCTGCTCCTAGAACTTAAAAACATGAACTTAAGAACACTATGCCTCGTGTTTTAGTAACCGCCCCCCCTCTGTTTCGTGTGGCCCCTCACCCCAGTGCCCACCCATTCTTCCCTCCACACCCCCCCCCCCCCCCCCCCCTTCGACTACACATCGTCTTGTACGACTGTAACACAACGTCCTATAGAAGAAAAAACTGCAGATGCTGGTTTAAATCGAAGGTAGACAGGCACAAAATGCTGGAGTAACTCAGCGGGACAGGCAGCAACTCAGGAGAGAAGGTATGGGTGACGTTTCGGGTCGACACCCTTCTTCAGGGTGAAGAAACGTCACCCATTCCTTTTCTCCACAGATGCTGCCTGGCCCGCTGAGTTAATCCAGCACTCTGTGTCTACGTCCCAACTTCTACACTCATTTGTCGGCAATAAGGAACTGCAGACGCTGGTTTACATGAAGTAAAAAACGACACAGCGTGCTGGAGTAACTCAGCGGGCCAGGCAGCATGTAACTCTGCGGAAAGATACCAGAGGGTTATTGAAGGAGGCGCTAAGTATAAAGACACACATTTTTGTTTGCACATACCAAGAATTTTTCATGGTGTGTTGTTCTCAGGGCCCAGTTGATCCACCACTCAGTCACATTTGGCCTTAATGCCTTTAACCAAGAAACAGGGACAATGACAATACAGCCTTGTGTTTGAAGCATGCTAATATTCTTGCTATTGAGGGCGTGCAGCGTAGGTTTACTAGGTTAAGTCCCGGAATGGCGGGACTGTCATATGTTGAAAGACTGGAGCGGCTGGGCTTGTATACACTGGAATTTAGAAGGATGAGAGGGGATCTTATCGAAACGTATAAGATTATTAAGGGGTTGGACACGTTAGAGGCAGGAAACATGTTCCCAATGTTGGGGGAGTCCAGAACAAGGGGCCACAGTTTAAGAATAAGGGGTAGGTCATTTAGAACGGAGGGGAGGATAAACATTTTCAGTCAGAGAGTTGTGAATCTACCTCAGAAGGCAGTGGAGGCCAATTCTCTGAATGCATTCAAGAGAGAGCTAGATAGAGCTCTTAAGGATAGCGGATTCAGGGGGTATGGGGAGAAGGCAGTAACGGGGTACTGATTGAGAATGATCAGCCATGATCACATTGAATGGTGGTGCTGGCTCGAAGGGCCGAATGGCCTCCTCCTGCACCTATTGTCTATTGTCTAAAGTTTGTATCCTATGGTTAAATGAAAAATAGTCCTCTCAAACAACATGTGCATAAGGCCTTAGGGTCATGAGCCTTCCTGAGACCCCAAGTCTGAGGAAGGGTCCCGACCTGAAACGTCACCTGTCTATGTTCTCCAGAGATGCTGCCTGACCCGCTGAGTTACTCCAGCACTCTGTGTCCATGTTCTCCAGAGATGCTGCCTGACCCGCTGAGTTACTCCAGCACTCTGTGTCCATGTTCTCCAGAGATGCTGCCTGACCCGCTGAGTTACTACAGCACTCTGTGGCTACCATCTGTTTCTCTTTCCACAGATACTGCCTAAGTTACTCATGCATCTTTAAAAAAAAATTCTCAATCAATCGTTCCGGGCTTTTCTCTACGCCTCCAGGGCTAAAGAAATGGGAGTTTTCAGTATCGTCGTCACCTTCTCCTTAAAATAATAAAGCTGGAGTTAAAGAGAGTCCCCACAGCCGAGAACATTAAAGAGAGTCATCAAATCCTTTGCCCTTCAGCCCAACATGCCCACGCCGACCAACATCCCCCATCTACACTGGTCCCACCTGTCTGAACGTTGCTATAGTCCCTGCCTCTTGCTATTCTTGCTATTGAGGGCGTGCAGCGCAGGCAGGAAACATGTTCCCAATGTTGGGGGAGTCCAGAACAAGGGGCCACAGTTTAAGAATAAGGGGTCGGCCATTTTGCACTGAGATGAGAAAAAACTTTTTCAGTCAGAGAGTTGTGAATCTGTGGAATTCTCTGCCTCAGAAGGCAGTGGAGGCCAATTCTCTGAATGCATTCAAGAGAGAGCTAGATAGAGCTCTTAAGGATAGCGGAGTCAGGGGGTATGGGGAGAAAGCAGGA
>NW_027604306.1:0-4978 GCF_053455715.1 Rhinoraja longicauda
CTCTCCCTCCCCCTTCCCCCTCCCCTCCCCCCTCCCTCCCCCTCCCCTCCCCCCTCCACTACTCCCTACTCCCTCCCTCCCCCTTCCCTACCCCCCACTCCCCTCCCGGTTACAATGGAAACCCTACGAGGACGGGCCCAACGGGCACACTCGTGCTAGTATACTACTAAAACTCAGATCTTGTATGTATATATATTTCACTGATGTCGGCTGAATACGGCAATTTCGGCAAAACGGTGAAATGTAGCGCCACGATTTTTGTTCCGCCTTAATCATGATGCGGTTTTCTGCTGGAAAATGATTGTGTTTATTTAATTCGGTCGCATATTTTTTAAGTTACAGAGGTTTAAAAGCGCTGACCCCCCCCTCATTTATCGAAGTTTTGACAGAAGGGGGCGCTGCGGTGCGGCTGCGGCCAGTACGCATGCGCGGAATCTCCTCACTCTGTGCTCAGCACGCATGCGCGGCATCTCCTCACTCGCTCCAAAAAAATGGACGCCGTTAGCGGCGCCAGCCCGCGATCACCGGCTCACCTCTCCTCTCCCCTTGCTTCTCTCCTCTCTCCCACACCCGGGAGAACATCTCCCCGCTATCCCCCCCCCGGGCCTTTGAATGATGCGATCTCCCGCACCCCCCCGGACCTTTCACTGATCCGATCCCCCGCACCCCCCCCCCCGGGCCTTTAACTGATGCTAAGAGTGTGTCTGGGAGGGAAAATGGGGGGGTGGTCTGAGAATGGGGAATGGACAACAGGGGTCGTGCGGAGGGGACTTGGTGGTGGGGGAAAGAGGGGTACTGGGAAAAGGGGAGGTCCATATCCCTCCCCTCTCCCCCAAACCTCCCTCTCCCTCCCTCCCCCATTCACTCCCTCCCCCCTCCCCGGATACAATGGAAACCCTAAGAGGACGGGCCAAAGGGGGAGAGTGTGGGGAGAGTGAGAGTGGGGATGGGGGAGGAGAGAATGGGGGAGTGGGGAATGGGCCAACGGGCCCACTTTGTCTAGTCCAACTATCTATATAATACTAAAACTCAGATCTTGTGAATTATATATATTTTTTTTTTTGGGGTTTGACCTGAATATATCGTATATTTATACGTAACAGCGATTGCAGCAAACGGCGGACCGTAGCACGACGGTTTTCGCACCGCCTCAATCGCCAATCTCGCGCTCGCTCGGCCGTGATATTTTCATTTAATTTGGTCGCGTGTTTTTTAAGTTACAGAGGTTTTAAAGCGCTGCCCCCCCCCCCCCTTTTTCAGGGGGCGCTGCGGTGCAGATTTAGGTTTTCAGCTTGTGGCTTGTGACGGCTACATTTGTTTCGAAAAGTTTCAGAAAAGGATTTAGTTTTCAGCTGGTGACGGCTACATTGTTTCGAAAAGCTTCCAGAAAAGCACTGATTGTTTTGTTATTGCAAGTCAAGTCAAGTCAAGTCAATTATATTTTGTATAGCACATTTAAAAACAACCCATGTTGACCAAAGTGCTGCACATCTGATTAGGAAAAAAAAAAAAAAGAAGGTTATAGTGGTCACTTGACATACACTGATCAGGAGGACGGGCCCAACGGGCACACTTGGAGAGTAAGAGTGGGGCTGGGGAGGAGAGAATGGGGGGTGTGGGGGACGGGCCCAACGGGCCCGCTTTGAACGGGCACACTTGTTCTAGTATAATACTAAAACTCAGATCTTGTGTATATTTTGAGAATGACCTGAACCGTACGTAACATCGATTGCGGAAAAAAGGCGGACCGTAGCGCGACGATTTTCGCACCGCCTCAATCGCCAATCTCGCACTCGCTCGGCCGTGATATTTTCATTTACTTTGGTCGCGTGATTTTTCTAGTTACAGAGGTTTTAAAGCGCTGCCCCCCCCCCCCCCTTTTCAGGGGGGGCGCTGCAGTGCAGATTTGGTCTTCAGCTTGTGACGGCTACATTGTTTCCAACATTGTTTCGAAAAGTTTCCAGGATTGTTTTAAAGTGCTGTTTTTTGTTATTGCAAGTCAGGTCAAGTCAAGTCAAGTCAATTATATTTGTAAGCACATTTAAAAACAACCCACGTTGACCACAAAGTGCTGCACGTCTGATTAGGAAATATAGTGGTCACTTGACATACACAGATCAGGAGGACGGGCCCAACGGGAAGAGTGGGGCTTGGGGGAGGAGAGAATGCGGGCTGTGGGGACGGCCCAACGGGCCCTTCTTTGAACGGGCACACTCTGTTCTAGTATTCTATTAAAACTCAGATCTTGTATGTATATATATAGATATTCCACTGATGTCGGCTGCATACGGCAATTCCGGCAAACGGTGAACCATAGCGCAACCGATTTTTCTGTATCGCCTTAATCAGCAATGCGGTTCGCTGCTGGAAAATGATCATTTGTATTTAAATTCGGACGCATATTTTTTAAGTTACAGTGGTTTAAAAGTGCTGCAACCCCCTCATTTATCGAAGTTTTGACAGAAGGGGGGCGCTGCGGTGCGGCAGTGCTCAGTACGCATGCGCGGAATCTCTCACTCTGTACTCAGCACGCATGCGCGGCATCTCCTCACTCGCACCAAAACAATGGACGCCGTTAGCGGCGCCAGCCCGCGATCACCGGCTCACCTCTCCTCTCTCCCCTTGCTTCTCTCCTCTCTCCCACACCCGGGAGAACATCTCCCCGCTATCCCCCCCCCCCCGGGCCTTTGAATGATGCGATCTCCCGAAGCCCCCCCCCCACCGGACTTTTCACTGATCCGATCACCCGCACCCCCCCCTCCCCCCCGGGCCTTTAACTGATGCTAAGAGTGTGTCTGGGGGAGAGAAAATGGGGGGGGCTGAGAAAAGGGAATGAGACAACAGGGGTAGTGCGGAGGGGAATTGGTGGTGGGGGAAAGAGGGGTACTGGGAAAAGGGGAGGTCCATATCCCTCCCCTCTCCCCCATCCCTCCCTCCCCCCTCTCTCCCCCCCTCCCTCCCTCCACAAATACCACCCCATCTCTCATCACCCTCCCCCCTCCCTCCACCCTCCATCCTCAACACATCCCTCCCTCCACCACTCCCTCCCCCTCGATCACTCCACACTTCCCTCCCCCAAACCTCCCTCTCCCTCCCTCCCCCCTTCACTCCCTCACCCCCTCCCGGATACAATGGAAACCCTAAGAGGACGGGCCAAAGGGGAGAGTGTGGGGAAAGTAAGAGTGGGGATGGGGGACGAGAGAATGGGGGAGTGGGGAATGGGCCCAACGGGCCCATTTGTCTAGTATACTATTAAAACTCAGATCTTGTGTTATATATATATATGGTTTTTTTTGTGGTTTGGCCACGTATATAGGTAACAGCGATTGCGGCAAAACAGTGAACCGTAGCGCAACGGTTTTCACACCGCCTTAATCGCCAATCTCGCGCTCGCTCGGCCGTGATATTTTCATTTACTTTGGTCGCGTGTTTTTTAAGTTACAGAGGTTTTAAAGCGCTGCCCCCCCCCCTTTTTCAGGGGGGCGCTGCGGTGCGGATTTAGTCTTCAGCGTGTGATGTCACAATGCCCCTGTGAGATGAGCTCGAGCTGCCCCCCCCCCTCCCCCCCCCTTCAGCGTGTGATGTCACAATGGACAAGCAGCTGCAAAATGGCGGCGTTGCCCTAGCAGCTGCGGCTACACCTGCGGTCCATTTGTCTTGTGTTTTTGTTGGTTTTGTTTGTCTTAATTGTAGTTGTGATGTGGTGTTTTTGTGTTTGTGTACTATGTGTGTATGTGGGGGGGAGGGGGAAACTGTAACATTGTAAATATGTGTCCCTTCCGAACGGAGACCCGACCTTTGTTTTCTGGGCCGTGTCTCCGTTCCTGCTGCGGCCTACCATCGGCCCAACTCCTGGAGCTGGCGGCCTCCAGGGCTCTGGTTCGCAGAGCCCGCGGATCGGACTGACCACCACCGGAGCCGGCCGTCTTCGGAGGCTGCGGGAGCGGCTGCGACTCGCCTTAGGCTTGGGCCGCATGGATGCCGACATCGGGAGCTCCGGCAGCGGCAGCGGGTTCGCCCGCCCCGGATCGCGGGGCTTGGGTCGCGGACATTTCACCGTCCGGCGCGGCCTAAGATGGCCGCGGGATATTTCTCTGCTGGGCGGGGGCTTCAATGTCGGGAGCCACGACCGCCCCGACGTGCAGCAACAGCGGCAACAGCGTGTTCGCCCGCCCCGGATCGGACTTATCATCGGCGGAGCCGGCCGTCTTCGGAGGCTGCGGGAGCGGCTGCGACGCGACGCGCCTTGGGCTTGGCCCGCTGTGGACCGTCCGGTGCGGCCTGCAACCACAACAACCTGACTGCGGGCGAGGACAGCAGGAGAAGGGAAAGACATTGTGGCCTTCCATCACAGTGAGGAGAGAGAGGACTGGAGGAGACTCACTGTGATGGATGTTTCTTTGATGGATGTTTCTTTTTTTGTGTGTTTTTGGGGTTGGGTAATTTTAATGCCTATTTAATGCTTTTATTGTTGGACTGTGTTTTGGGGGTTTTGGGGTTGTGTAATTTGAATGCATATTTAATGCTTTTATTGTTGGACTGTGGGTGACCGAATTTCGTCCAATATTGGATGACAAATAAAGCTATCTATCTATCTATCTATCTATCTATTGGGTGTCTGCTCTTTACAAATTTACATTTTTTTTTTTTATCCTTTTTTTTCAAGGTCTTCAGCATGTGACGTCACAATGCTTGTGTGAGATGGTTGCAACATTGTTGCAAAAAGCAGCTGATTGTTTTTTAAAGTTGTGTTTTTTATTGCCAGTCACTTAACATACACAGATCAGCATGGGGCCCCTATGCTCGTGGGCCACCGGGGCAAGTGTTTCGAAAAAAGAAAAGGGAGGTCCCCCTTCCCCCCTCAACCCCTTCCTCCCCACTCCTTCCCACCTCCATCCCCACTCCCTCCCCCCCTCCTCCCCAACTCCCTCTCCATCACTCCCCACCTCCCTCGCCTCTCGGGGACGGGCCCAACGGG
>NW_027604307.1:0-4964 GCF_053455715.1 Rhinoraja longicauda
AGAGAATTCCACAAATTCACATCTCTCTGAGTGAAAAAGTTCCTTCTCATCTCAGTTTTAAATGGCTTCCCATTTATTCTAAGACTTTGGCCCCTGTACGTTTCTTTTTTTTTATCCTAATCAGATGTGCAGCACTTTGGTCAACGTGGGTTGTTTTTAAATGTGCTATACAAATAAAATTGACTTGACTTGACTTGACTTGGTTATGGACTCGCCCAACATTGGGAACATTTTTCCTGCATCTAGCTTGTCCAGTCCTTTTATAATTGAATATGTCTCTATAAGATCCCCTCTCATCCTTCTAAACCCCAGTGAATACAAGCCTAGTCTTTTCAATCCTTCCTCATATGACAATCCCGCCATCCCAGGGATCAATTTCGTGAAGCTACACTGCACTGCCTCAATTACAAGGATGTCCTTCCTCAAATTAGGAGACCAAAACTGTACACAATTCTCCAGATGTGGTCTCACCAGGGCCCTAGAAAACCGCAGAAGAACCTCTTTAATCCTATACTGAAATCCTCTTGTTATGAAGGCCAACATTCCATTAGTTTTCTTCACTGCCTGCTGTACCTGCATGGCAACTTTCAGTGACTGGTGTACAAGGATATACAGGTCTCGATGCACCTCCCCCTTACCTAACCTGACCCTTGTCATGACGATGTGTCATGGTGATGATTTGCAAATATGGTGACCTGTGTATCAGGTGAGTGGAGAGATGGAAGGTGTGCTTGCTGTGTGCTGAATACTGCAAGGCTGGAAGGTTCCAGTCAGGAGAGACAATAAACATAGAAACTAAGTAATGTAACTTATACAGATTGTGTCTGCATCATTATTACACATCTGAGGCAGAGATGTGACATTGGCGATGAGGATATATTGGATTGTGAATCTGTGACTACCTGCTGGAAATAAAGGTTAGAAAAAGGTCATAATGGCAGTCGCTGGAGCTGATTTCTTAGCACTTCACGGAGTTCCATACTCGATCCAACGGGTGCTGCGAGTACCGTCAGCGTGAAGTGGAACACGTGGCTGGAGGAATTCGAGGCCTACGCCAACAGTCACGGGCTCTTTCGTGATGAGAGTGCGCCAGGCAAGAAGGCCCAGTAGAGAGCGTTGCTTCTCTTCATCGCCAACGGTTCAAGAAATGTTTAAAGCACTCCCTGACACCGGAATGAAGGATGACTATAAGAAAGCCGTTGATGCATTGAACAGTCATTATGTGGTGGTGCCGAATGCAACATTTCAACACCATTTATTCCGCAAAACAACCCAGGAAAAAGGCAAAACTGTTGCTCAATTTGTGACACGACTCAGATGTGGCTGCTGATGTGGAAAACCAGATATTGGATCAGGTTGTCCAGCAATGCAGGTCAGACAAGCTCAGGAGAAGGCTGCTAGAAAAACCTTAATGATGCTTTGTTGATTGCAGCGGCACTGGAAGCTGTTGAGGGACAATTTCACGATTCCAAGACTGGGCAAGTTAACTGGCTGTCCCACGGGAGACCAAGAAGGAAACCTGAAAGTGAGATTGAGTGTTACAGGAGGTGCAACAAGGGTCACATAAGGAAAGATTCATGTTGTCCGGCAAAAGGTAGAACATGTACAAAGTGTGGAGGCAAAGATCATTTTGCAAAGGAATGTAAAAGTAAGGCCATGGAAAATACAAGTGAATCTTCCAAGGCAAGGGAGAAAGGGAAGTCCAGTGACAAGATAGACAGACCGTGGCAGAAAAAGAAGGGTCACGTCTGTCACGTAGAAGGTGATTTCGGAAGTGATGAGGACAGTGATGAACCTGGTGAGCATGCTGTTAAAAGGAATTATCAGTTTGCATTGAATGAAAGCCGTCTGGAGAAAGTTGCATTGACCATCAGAGGTGTTACAGTGCCAGTAATTATAGATTCTGGTAGCGACAGCAACATCACTTTGGGAATGCTTGAAACAGCAGAAAATCAAATGCACGTCAAGGAGGTGTAGTAGGAAGTTATATCCATAAACTGCAACTGAACCGTTGCAGACCATTGGATGTTTCACGGCTAAAGTAAAAGTCGGAGATAGAAAAACTGATGCATAATTTGTGGTGATAGAAGACAAAGGAGAACCCCTGCTCAATACAAGTACAGCTCGAGAGCTGGGAGTGCTTCACATTGGAGTGCATGTCAAGTCAGTGCAGTCATATGATGACATGAGGCAGGAATTTCACTCGGTATTCCAAGGGGTTGGAAAATTGAAAGGCAGGCAATCTCCTAACATCCTCTTCACAGTTTACACTGCCACCCAGCTTTGTGTCATCTGCAAACTTGCTAGAGTTGCTTCTAATTCCCTCATCCAAATCATACATATATATTGTAAACAGTTGGGGCCCCAACATCGAGCCTTGCGGCACTCCACTCACCACTGCCTGCCATTCTTTGCTTTGTGTCTGCCAACGAATTTTCCATCTATGTCAACATGATTGTGGGGAATGATGAACGGGACCGGGTGGGTGAGAATGGCCCTGATTCTGGGTCTTTCTCTGGGTGAACAAACTCCCTCAGTTCAGGGGCTGACTCTCTGATTGTTGTTTCAGTTCCGGTGGATGGAAGATTCCGGAGACTGTCGTTACAGTGAATCACTGCTCCGGGTGGTACCCAGGCTGGCTGGACGGTAGGGTCAGAGTTTACAACAGATGGTCTCAGTTATTGTGAGGGAGGGTCAGACTGATGACCCAGATCTCTCCAGAGGGCCCCTCACACAGACACGGACCCCAACCTCCCAGAGCGGGTCCCCCACAGTCACACAGACCACACTCCGGCCCTGGATCCTCACGCAGTGCGGTGGGGAAGCTCCATCTTCCTGGAGTTTGGCGGCAGTGGGGCTACGGATCCCACCCGCCCACTGTCCCCGCTCCAGATCAGCAGTTTCAGTGGAGGAGCCGCTCCCAGGGAGCTGGGCCTGTCTCAGGACACACACAGTTCAGCAACGAGGTGGAGAAATTAAATACACACAACATTTAGCACAAATGTGCTGATGCTGTGTGATTGGAGCGTTTGTGATGTGTCCTGGTTAAAGTTATTGTAACCAACATAGTGACATTCCCCATCAGGCTGATCTAAATACTATATAATTAGTCATTGGTCATACGGCCCAGAAACAGGCCCTTCGGCCCATACTGACCATGATGTCCCATCTGAGCTACTGATTCGGCCCGTGTCCGCTCATCACCAGCTGTCAGCACCCATGGGTGGGGGGGGGGCTTGTGTTTCCAGTCCAGACCCCGGCACCCCAGGGTGTCAGCACCAGGAGCCGGTCTCAGGGAGCAGGGGCTGCTGTGGGGGGTGTGGGTGGGGAGGGTGGGGGCAGCAGTTCACCACTGACTGAGGCAGGTCAGACCCGACCATGGCTTGTGATCACTGCCTTACACTGGCTCCACATTCACATTCCCCACCGCACTGTGACCGGGTACATTTTACAATGTTTATAATCATCATTCCAGGTCCCCATCCCAGCGTGGGAGACGGGAACGTGACCAGGACAGTCTGTTTCACCAGGGGCAGTTCCATCTGCAACAGGAACCGGGAGATCAGGGTGAAGAACTGCACCGGTTACTTTGTGTATCAGCTGTGGCCGTCACCCTACACCAACGCTGTGTATTGTACAGGTAGGTCCCTGTTCCCCAGTCACACGGGCTGTTGGGGTTGTGGAGATATTCTGGGATGTCCCGAGTCACCAACACACACAGTGGGCTGAGTGTTCAGGTCAACTGTCCCCCCTCCTCCTGCCCCTAGACCTGTTCCCTCCCCTCCCACCCTGGTCCCCAGCTTCATCCCCTCCCATCTTTGCCTCGGCACGGCTCCTCCACCCCCTCCCCCCACCCACCTCGCTCCTGGCTCAGACCCCTGCACTTCCACCCTGACCCCAGCATAGTTCCCACTCCCTGGCCCCACACAGTCCCCTCCACGCCCTCCCCCCTCACTCTACAAGACCCTCACTCATCGACCTATCTCTCCCCTCCCCCCTCGCTCCAGCATCGCAACTTCCCTTCTCTCTCCCATGCTCCGTTGGGACTTCCCCATTCATCTTGCCGGGTTCACAGTATGTGATGGGGAAGTGGGAGTGAAGGGAGTCCGTGTCACTGTTAGGGCTGAGCAGAGACAATGTGGGCTGTGGAAGGAATTTCACGTTTCACAGTCCCTGGAGTACGTTGATGAAACATCCAGTGGAACAGGTGAGGAAACCAGTGGCTGGGGTGTGGGGGGATCTTCAGAAATCATTTAGTACGTTCCTGCACAAGAGGCTGGTCAACAAGGTCAGAGCACATGGAATTGTTCACACACTGACATGGATTGAGAATTGGCTTTAGGACAGAGAGCAAGAGGTGGGAATAAGCAGATCATTCTCAGGTTGGCAACAGTGACGTGTGGGTACAAGAGGGCTCAGTGCTTGGGCCTTGGCGATTCACAGTCTATATCAATAACTTGGCTGGGGTGATCATCTGTGGACTGAGATACACCGTGATATCTCCCACTGACCACAGTGTCCCTCACTGTCCACGGTCAGTTCCCTGGGAACTGAGATAAACTGTGATATCTCCCACCGACCACACAGTGTCCCTTTAGTCTTGCAGCTGTCTACAATGTCCCAGTACATTTGTTCTTCTAATTCCCACTGACTATTTGAGGGCCTGTCGTACACTGCCATAAAGGTGATCATCCCCTTTTCAGTTCTCAGCTCCACACGTTTACCACCACCTCTATCTTCCCTGCCCCCAGCACCAACTCCTCAGCCACACATTCATCTGCCCTATCCTCCTGTTCCTACCCTCACTAGCATGTGGCACCAGTGGCAATCCAGGCATTACTACCTGGAGGTCCTGCATTAACCTTTTGCCTAATTCCCTGTCTTCAGTCCACAGAACCTCATCCCTTTTCCTACCTCTGTCATTTGTGCCAACGTACACAACGATATCTGGCTGCTCCCCCTCC
>NW_027604308.1:0-4961 GCF_053455715.1 Rhinoraja longicauda
CTCTCATTTTAATTCCATCCCGGGTGAACAATTCCTGGGCGTTGCCCAACTTCCAGCTTTTGGGTGATGGGGCCATCCGGTGTACAGATCGAGAACTGATACCCAGCAGTCAATCAATTGGTCATTTGGGGATAAATTCTCGCAGTGGGTAGTTTCCGCATTTCCTTTTCTAAATTTGGTGCCTCTGATCGTCACTATTGCTGCTCTGGAATCTGGGGAAAATACATGCTGTTGTGCGTCTGCTTTCTTCAGTTATTGATCACTGCACACCAGCTGACTGCTGAGCAGTCGGCCAGGGTTTGATTACCGGTCACCGCAGTTTGCCCAAACCATGGGCAATCAGCCTCCCTGGAGCAGCGGAGATTTCGTTCAGATCGCAATCAGCACACATTAATAAAATGCAAGAATTTTTAATTGAGTTAAATGTGTTCCATGGCCAATTATCACTCACTGTGAGCCGGTCCGTGGATCCGGGATGGAATTTTCCACCCGTCAGCTTTTCACGGTAAACCCATGAAAGCATAGAAAGATAGGTGCAGGAGGAAGCCACATGTGCTCGCTGTTTCTGCCAACAAATGGCCACCACATGTGCTCGCTGTTTCTGTCAACAAAATGGCCGCCACATGTGCTCGCTGTTTCTGCCAACAAAATGGCCGCCACATGTGGTCGCTGTTTCTCTCAACAAAATGGCCTCCCCCCAAGTTTATAACCTCCCATCCCTTACACCTCCTCCGATTGCTTCCTCCCATTCCAGCTTACTCCCCCAAGCTGGTTACCCCCCAATCCCTTACCCCCTAACCTGGCTACCTCCTTCCCTTACCGAGCTAAGTTGGGTACCTCCAGTCCCTTACTCCCGTAAGCTGTCTCCCTCTCATCCCTCACTCCCCAAGCTTGCTATCTCCCATTCCCCCTTACTGCCCCAAACTGGCTACCTTGCATCCATTACTCCCTCTAGCTGGCTACATCCCACCCCAGCAGGCTAACACTCCCCAGCTGGCTATCTCCCTTCCTCTACTCCCCAAATCTGGATACCTCCCATTCCCCTCACCCCCACAAGCTGGATTCTCCCCATTCAATAGACAATAGGTGCAGGAGAAGGCCATTCGGCCCTTCGAGCCTGTACGCACCGCCATTCAATGTGATCGTGGCTGATCATTCTCAATCAGTACCCCGTTCCTGCCTTCTCCCCATACCCTCTGACTCCGCTATCCTTAAGAGCTCTATCTAGCTCTCTCTTGAGTGCATCCGGAGCATTGGCCTCCACTGCCTTCTGAGGCAGAGTCCCACAGATTCACGACTAAATGACTGGAAAAGTTTTTCCTCATCTCCGTTCTAAATGGCCGACCCCCTTATTCTTAAACTGTGTGGCCCCTTGCTTTGGACTCCCCCAACATTGGGAACATGTTTCCTGCCTCTAACGTGTCCAACTCCTTTATAATCTTATACGTTTCGATAAGAGCCTTCTAAATTCCAGTGTGTAGAAGCCTAGTCGCTCCAGTCTTTCAACATACGACAGTCCCGCCATTCCGGAATTAACCTGGTGAACCTACGCTGCACGCCCTCAATAGCAAGAATATGCTTCCTCAAATTTGGAGACAAAAACTGCACACAGTACTCCAGGTGCTGTCTCACTAGGGCCCTGTACAACTGCAGAAGGACATCTTTGCTCCTATACTCAAACTAGCAGACTAAAACTGCACACAGTACTCCAGGTGTGGTCTCACTAGCGCCCTGTACAACTGCAGAAGGACCTTTTTGCTCTTATACTCAACTCCTCTTGTTATGAAGGCCAACATGTCATTGGCTTTCTTCACTGCCTGCTGTACCTGCATGCTTCCTTTCAGTGACTGATGCACTAGGACACCCACATCTCGTTGTACATCCCCTGTTCCTAACTTGACACTATTCAGATAATACTCTGCCTTCCTATTCTTACCACCAAAGTGGATAACCTCACACTTATCCACATTAAACTGTATCTGCCATGCACCCGCCCACTCATACAACCTGTCCAAGTCACCCTGCAACCTCATAGCATCTTCTTCACAGTTCATACTACCACCCAGCTTTGTATCATCGGCAAATTTGCAGTCTGCAGTCGCTCCAGTCTTTCAACATACGACAGTCCCGCCATTCCGGGGATTAACCTGGTGAACCTACGCTGCACGCCCTCAATAGCAAGGACGTCCTTCCTCAAATCTGAGACCAAAGCTGCACACAGTACTCCAGGTGCGGTCTCACTCCGCGAACGGTCAAGCCACACAAGGCCGCAGGCTCGGATGGAGTTCAAGGAAGGGTTACTTAGGGACTGTGCTGAACAGTTGGCTGAGGTATTCACCAGGATTTTAACCTGTTGTTATCTCTGGCTACAGTCCCCAAGTGCCTGAAGTCGTCTACCATAGTGCCGGTGCCGAAAAAAGCAAAGAACACCAACCTGAACGACTATTGCCCAAACTCCGGTAGTCATGAAGTGTTTTGAAAGGCTGTTCCTCTCACACATCAAATCCAGCATCCCTGACTCACTGGACTCGCATCAATGTGCACATAGGGCAAACAGATCAACAGAGGACGCCATCTCTCTGGGTCTTCACACTGTCCTGACTCACCTGGAGAGACAGGGCACGTACGTGAGGATGCTACTCATTGACTGCTTCTCGCCATCGACACCGGCGACTGTGCAATCCTGCTCCTTCTCGACCTCAGCGCAGCGTTCGATACAGTGGACCACACCATCCTTACTGACCGTCTCCGGTACGCGGTTGGCATTGGTGGCACTGCCCTGAGCTGGTTCGCTTCGTACCACAAAGATAGGAGTTTCGCCATCAACATAGGCAGTTATTCCTCTGCTCCAGCTAGCCTCTCCTGCGGAGTTCCACAAGGCTCCATCCTAGGCCCCATTCTCTCTCTCTATACATGCTCCCCCTTGGCCAAATCATTCAAAGGCACGGCATTTCTTTCCACTGCTATGCCGATGACACTCAGGGAGGGAGGGAGGGAGAGAGAGGAGGAGGGAGGGAGAGGGAGGGGGAGGGAGAGGGAGGGAGGGGGAGGGAGGGAGGGAGAGGGAGGGAGGGAGGGAGAGGGAGGGCGGGAGGGAGGGAGAGGGAGGGTGAGGGAGGCAGGGAGGGAGAGGGAGGGAGGGAGAGGGAGGGAGGGAGAGGGAGAGGGAGGGAGAGGGAGGGAGGGAGGGAGGGAGGGAGGGAGGGAGGGAGGGGAGGGAGGGAGGGAGGGAGGGAGGGAGGGAGGGAGGGAGGGAGGGAGGGAGGGAGGGAGGGAGGGAGAGGGAGGGAGGGAGGGAGGGAGGGAGGGAGAGGGGGGGGAGGGAGAGGGAGAGGGGAGGGAGGGAGGGGAGGAAGGGAGGGAGAGAGAGGGAGGGAGGGAGGGAGGGAGGGAGGGAGAGGGGGAGGGAGGGTGAGGGAGGGAGGGAGGGAGGGAGGGAGGAGGGGGAGGGAGGGAGGGAGGGAGGGAGGGAGAGGGAGGGAGGGAGGGAGGGAGGGAGGGAGGTGGGAGGGAGGGAGGGAGGGAGGGAGGGAGGGAGGGAGGGAGGGAGGGGAGGGAGGGAGGGGTGGGGGAGGAGGGAGGGAGGTAGGGGAGGGTGGGAGGGAG
Organism: Rhinoraja longicauda; assembly: GCF_053455715.1. Taxonomy (NCBI): domain Eukaryota; kingdom Metazoa; phylum Chordata; class Chondrichthyes; order Rajiformes; family Arhynchobatidae; genus Rhinoraja; species Rhinoraja longicauda. The sequence continues at coordinate 3,607 of NW_027604308.1, forward strand.
AGGGGGAGGGAGGGAGGGAGGGGGGGAGGGTGGGAGGGAGAGAGGGAGGGAGGGAGGGGAGGGGGAGGGAGGGTGAGGAGGGAGAGAGAGGGGAGGGAGGGAGGGTGGGGGGGAGGGAGGGTGGGAGGGAGGTGGGAGGGAGGGAGGGAGGGTGGGTGGGTGGGAGGGAGGGAGGGTGGAGGGTGGGAGGGAGGGTGGGAGGGAGGGTGGGAGGGTGGGTGGGTGGGAGGGGGTGGGAGGGTGGGTGGGAGGGTGGGAGGGGTGGGTGGGAGGTGGGTGGGGGTGGGAGGGAGGGTGGGTGGGGGGAGGGTGGGTGGGGGAGGGAGGGGGGGAGGGAGGAGGGTGGGTGGGAGGGGAGGGGAGGGTGGGTGGGTGGAGGGGGGTGGGGTGGGGGAGAGGGTGGGAGGGGGGGAGGGTGGGTGGGTGGGTGGGAGGGAGAGGGGAGGGGTGGGTGGGGGTGGGTGAGAGTGGGAGGGGAGGGGGGTGGGGTGGGGGTGGGGGGGGGGAGGGTGGGAGGGGGGGAGGGTGGGTGGGTGGGGTGGGGAGGTGGGGGAGGGTGGGTGGGTGGGAGGGAGGGAGGGAGTGAGGGAGGGTGGGAGGGAGGGAGGGTGGGGAGGGAGGTGGGGGAGGGAGGGTGGGAGGGAGGGAGTGGGTGGGGGGAGGGGGAGGGGGAGGTGGGGGGGGAGGGAGGGGGGTGGGGGGGTGGGTGGGGGTGGGAGGGGTGGAGAGGGAGGGAGGGAGGGGAGGGAGGAGGGGGGAGTGAGGAGGGGGGTGGGTGGGGAGGGAGGGTGGGGGAGGGAGGGAGGAGGGAGGGGAGGGAGGGAGGGGGAGGGAGGGAGGGAGGGAGGGGAGGGAGGGAGGGAGGGAGGGGAGGGAGGGGAGAGGGGAGGGTGGGAGGGAGGGGAGGAGGGAGGGAGGGGGGTGGGGAGGGAGGGAGGGTGGAGGGGAGTGAGGGAGGGAGGGAGGGAGGGAGGAGGGAGGGATGGGAGGAGGGGGAGGGAGGGAGGGAGGGAGGGAGGGAGGGAGGGGGAGGGAGGGAGGGAGGGTGGGAGGGAGGGGAGGGGAAGGAGGGAGGGAGGGAGGGGGGAGGAGGGAGGAGGGAGGGAGGGGGAGGGAAGGGAGGGAGAGGAGGGAGGGAGGAGGGCGGGAAGAGAGGGAGGAGAGGGAGGGAGAGAGGGAGGAGAGGAGGGAGCGGGGAGGCGAGGGAAGGGAGGGAAGGCACCGCTGAGGCCGAGGGAGGTAGGGAGGACGGGAGGGATGGAGGCAAAAAGTGAAGGATGCGGAGGCGAGGAGCAGGGGAGGGACGGCGAGGAGAGAGAGGGAAAGGAGGGGGACGGGACGCGGAGGGGGAGGGA
>NW_027604309.1:0-4946 GCF_053455715.1 Rhinoraja longicauda
CCATAGAGCATCGCACCATCAGTAATATCACTCGTGTTATCGTCGCATCAGTACTACGCCACCGTGTGTCACTCCATCAGTACATACCATTGATTATCACTCCATCAGTATACCACGCAGCGTGTCACTCCATCAGTACTACCCCACAGTGTCAACCCATCAGTACTTCCTCGCAGTGTCACTCCATTAGTATTCCCCACAGTGTGTCACTCCATCAGTCCTACATCACTTTGTAACTCCAACAGTAATTCCCCACAGTTTCACCCTATTAGTATTTCTCCACCATGTCTCACTTCATTAGTACTACCCGATGTTTATCATTCAATCAGGACTATCCGTGTGTCACCCCATAAGTGCTGCCACAAATTGTGTCACTCCATCAGTATTGCCGCTCAGTGTGTCACTGCATTAGTACTACACCACAGTTTGTCATCACAATAGTACTACCGCTCAGTGTGTCACTCCGTCGGTGAAACCACACAGTGTCTCACTGCATCAATACAACTCCATGGTGTTGCACTCCATCAGCACTGCCCCACATCATGTCACTCCAGTGCAACCCTAGAACGTGTCACTCCATCAATGCTCCCCGCAGTATCTTCTTCCATCAGTACTCCCCAAAGTGTTTGACACCATCAGGACTTGCTCAAATCTGCCATTCCATCCGCATTACCCCACAGTGTGCTAACCCATCGCAGCGACTCCATAGTGTGTAATTCCATCACTATTTCACCACAGTTTTTCATCGCAACTGTACTACCGCAGAGCGTGTCAATCCATCAGTATTACTGCGTCACTCCAACAGAATGTGCTATTACATCCGTGCTACCCCACAGTGTGTCATTCCATCAATACACCTCCAAAGTACGTCATTACACCAGTACTACTCCACAGTGTTACACTCCATCAGTACAACACTGGAGCGTGTTACTCCATCAGTACTACCCTACAATATGTTATTCCATCAGTACTACACCACAGTGATGCACTCCATCAGTACTGCCTTAAGCTTGTTATTCCATTATGTACAACCACATGGACTCATTCAATTAGTATTACCCAACAGTGTAACCCTCCATCTGTACTGCCCCACCGTCAGTCCTACTTCAGTGTGGAAGTCACAATGTGCAACCCGACAGTACCACCGAACATTGTGTCAATACTCCAGTACTCGCCCACTGTGCGCCATTCTGTCCATACCACCCCCAGTGTGTCATTCAATCAGCACTACACCGAAATATGTCACTCCATCAGTACAACCGCGCAGTGTGTCACTCCATCAGTACTACTCCACAGCGTGTCACTCCATCAGTTTTACCCCAAGGGGTGGGGTGATGGAGTGACAAACTGCGTGGTAGTACTGATGCAATGACATGAGTACTACCACACAGTTTGTCACTCCGTCAGTACTACTTCAGTGTGGAACTACATCAGTACGAGTCCAGGGTGTCAGTCCATCAATTCTACGCCACAGTGTGCCAGTTCCTCAGTACTACCTCACAATGTATCACTCCATTAGTCTATCCCACAGTGTTTCATCCATCAATTCTTCCCCACAGTATGAGAGAGAGGTGAGGGCGAGCAGGAGGAGTGTTGGGGAAAAGAGAGAGACAGATAGGGAGTACGGTGATGAAAGGAAGAGATAGCGGAGAAGACGAAAGAAGAGATGGAGGGAGAGTTAAGTAACAAAGGGAGAGTGTGAACATGAAAAGAGAGCGGAGTTCAGATCGCGTGGGTTGGCAAAACGGGGCGATGGAAGTGTCAGATAGATAGAAAGAAACGGAGGGATAAATGCAATGGGAGTGAGAAGGAGGGGGGGTTAGGAGAGAGAGGTTGACAGAGAGATGGCGGAGCCGAGAGGAAGAATAGAGATGGTAGGAGAGAGTGATAGTTCAGAGAGAGCGACAGCAGTAAGGATGGAGGGAGAGAGAAAGGGAGGAGGGAGAGAGAAAGGGAGGAGGGAGAGAGAAAGGGAGGAGGGAGAGAGAAATGGAGGAGGGAGAGAAAGGGAGGAGGGAGATGTGTTGTATCATTCGCTGTTTCATTTGGGTTTCGGAGAATTCTGAAGCCACAATGTTTCTGTTCTCTGAGTGTCGAGAGTCTTTGGGTCGTTCCTCCTCAGAGGTGACGAAGGCAGAGAATGTTATTGTCCCGGCGCAAAATCAACCCACTGCAGGCAAGCAAGGAGTGAATGGTTACCGGCCTCGCCGGGAGTGTGGGGGTGAGGTTGCAGTCAGTTAAGCCGCGATCATATTGAGTGGTGAAGCAGAGTGGAGGGGCCACTTTAGTGCGAGGTGATCTGTTGATCTAATCCCTCAACCTGTGGACAAATGTCGCCCAGTCCACCTTCAAACTGGGCACCAGAAGCCATGAGAGGGTCGCTGGAATTTGGGATTGCCTTAGTGAGTGAAACGGATTGAATGAAATCAGACAAACAACACGAGGCGGAGAGCTGGACCTGATGGAGTTTGAAGCAATATTCCCTTTGCTGGAACAATGCCGCTCCCAATTTCCATCCCTCAGTATCGCCACAATTCCCAGTCTTTGGAGTTTCTCAATCAATTCCCTGAATAAATCACGACCTGTCTCAGCAGGGATTTCACTTGGCTGATGTCATCTGTTTGCGAATCATTTCAAAAGCTCTATTTTTAATTCTGTTGAAACTTCGCTGTCCCGGTGGAGACGGAAAATGGTATAAAATCTCCGGGAATGTTCTGCCCCGGCATTTCATTCCGAGAGATTACCGGTAGTTCACGGGGACACGTCGCTGGTCAGAGAACATGTGGGAAAAGCTTTGGGAATATTACGCCGTGCAGAAAATCTTGTACGTGATCATTGCTGCCGTTGGAGTCCCTGGTAAGTGAGCAGAACGATTCAAGTTTTATAACTCCGTCTGTTCACCGGTGTTGACATGATTCTGATCGTGTTACAATATTCCTAACTGATGATTGTTGTACAAGAATATGTGAAGTATATCAATCCTCTAAATTAAATATCTTTGAATTAACGCTGTGATTTTTCTCATTTTCAGACAGCCTAAACTATCTCTCTTTCTCCCACTGCCGGGACCCACTAGAATGTTGTTCTTGCCTTCAGTGGGACCTTGCCCAGAGTTGTCCCAGTGCTCGGGACAGGCAGCTCTCCGGGACGGTGTGACTGGGAAGGGGTTTACATTGTGAAGTTCACTGTGTCTGGGTTATTGATCAGAGTGAACACCCGCTCCTGTGCACACGTCTCGCTGTGGATTCTGTCACAGTCGGATTCCAACGCCTGTTGGTCAATAATTGGATCGATCTCCTGAACCGGTGGCCGCGGATCTACCGGCGTGTGTTGCTACCGAACTGAGGAATGAATCCATTAACGGAGCCACTCTGCTGCCGGATCCTAAGTTGTCCCTGCCTTCCCTCTGGAACCCTCCTCGTCCCCATCAGATGCCGAGTTCCCAGAGCCCTGGTTAAACGCGGCCGGTCACGGTTAAGTCTGTGAAACCGGCCCCATCAGAGACTGTGAGCGGGGTTAACTGTAGACAGGACCATTCCGCCTATTGTAGCGGGCGGCTGCTCGTTCCCTCCCCGCCCTTTACCCCGCCCGTCGCCTTATCTCCTCTCCCCTGAAGCAGGCAGGTCGGGCACAGTCGGAGCCGGGTCTGACATTGTTAAACCTGCAGCCGCGCACCGACTCCAACACTCCTGATCTCCAGCTGAAAGTGGAGCCGGTGTTCAGCCCCGGAGACCGTGTTCAGTAATGCCCAGTGTCCGCTCCCCTTCTCTTTCCGCAGTGAATTTAGTGGCGATTGTGATCCTGTCCCGGGGAAAGTGCGGCCTCTCCACCTGCACCACTCGCTACCTGGTGGCCATGGCAGCGGCCGATCTACTCACCCTGATCACCGAGGTCATTTTGTATCGGATCCGATCCCATTACTTTTATTGGAGTTTCCTGTCCATCACCCCTGTGTGCCGTGTTAACGAAGTACTGAGGTATTCAGCTACAGACTGTTCTGTCTGGTTCACCGTCACTTTCACCTTTGATCGCTTTGTCGCCATTTGTTGCCAGAAGCTGAAAACTAAATATTGCACCGGGAAAACTGCGGCTGCGGTTCTCGCAACAGCCGGCGTTCTGCTGTGTCTGAAAAACGTTCCCCGCTACTTCACAGTGGAACCCTGGACAACCATCGACAATGTCCCGTGGGGCTGTGTCATGGTGGACAGTGTTTACACTGACCCCGGGTGGGTGGCATTTGACTGGATCGACACGGTTTTAACTCCGCTCCTCCCTTTCGCTGTGATCCTGCTGCTCAACGCTCTGACAGTCCGGCACATTTTAGTGGCCAGTCGGGTCCGTCAGGGGCTGAGGGGTGAGAGCAAGGGGGAGAAGCGCAGTGACCCGGAGATGGAGAGCAGGAGGAGGTCTGTGGTTTTACTCTTCACCATCTCCGGCAGCTTCATCCTCCTGTGGCTGACGGTGGTTGTAAACGTCGTCTATTATCAGATCACAGGGATTGGGAATGTTAAGAATGATTCCCAATATATCTTTGCCAACGTCGGGACGTTGCTGAGGAATCTCAGCTGCTGCACCAACACATTTATTTACGCGGCGACCCAGTCCAAGTTCAGGGAGCAGGTGAAGAGCGCGGTGAAATATCCGCTCACCTCAGCGCTGCGGCTCATTAAAAACCCGCGCCCTGAGCGCATCCCAGAGGGCGGCCGCAGTCTCTCCGCTCCGGGCTCCGGCTCCTCACATTCACCGCCGCATCTTCCAGCTGTCAGTCCCGGGCGGATGATCCCATCGCCGGCCCCGCTCCGGGACCCCCAGCCCCTCACATTCACCCAATCGCCCCCTTGCTCAAAGATGCAGATTAAGCAGGAAAAATAACACCATTGCCTGTCAGATATATTGATCATTTTTAATGACAGTCCCTGATCATTGAAGTGTTTATTTCAGTTTCT
>NW_027604310.1:0-4932 GCF_053455715.1 Rhinoraja longicauda
CAGAGAATTCCACAGATTCACAACTCTCTGACTAAAAAAGTTTTTCCTCATCTCTGTTCTAAATGGCCTACCCCTTATTCTTAAACTGTGGCCCCTGGTTCTGGACTCCCCCAACATTGGGAACATGTTTCCTGCCTCTAACATGTCCAACCCCTTAATAATCTTATACGTTTCGATAAGATCCCCTCCCATCCGTCTAAATTCCAGGGTATACAAACCTAGTCGCTCCAGTCTTTCAACATATGACAGTCCCGCCATTCCGGGAATTAACCTAGTAAACCTACGCTGCACGCCCTCAATAGCAAGAATATCCTTCCTCAAATTTGGAGACCAAAACTGCACACAGTACTCCAGGTGCAGTCTCACTAGGGCCCTGTACAACTGCAGAAGGACCTCTTTGCTCCTATACTCAATTCCTCTTGTTATGAATGCCAACATTCCATTGGTTTTCTTCACTGCCTGCTGTACCTGCATGCTTCCCTTCAGTGACTGATGCACTAAGACACCCAGATCACGTTGTACGTCCCCTTTTCCTAACTTGACACCATTCAAATAATAATCTGCCTTCCTATTCTTACCACCAAAGTGGATAACCTCACACTTATCTACATTAAACTGCATCTGCCATGCATCCGCCCACTCACACAACCTGTCCAAGTCACCCTGCAACCTCATAGCATCTTCCTCACAGTTCACACTGCCACCTAGCTTTGTATCATCGGCAAATTTGCTAATGGTACTTTTAATCCCTTCATCCAAGTCATTGATGTATATTGTAAATAGCTGCGGTCCCAACACTGAGCTTTGCGGTACCCCACTAGTCACTGACTCGCTAGAATCTAAGTTGGTAATGCTGTGCCTGAAAGTTGTAGTGTACACAAACTGACACGCTTGATGAGTATTGCTGTTGGACTTTAATTTAGAGATACAGAGTGAAAACAGGCCCTTTGGCCCACCGAGTCCATGCCGACCAACGTTAACCCATTTATTAGTTCTATCCTACACACGGCCTTGTTGGTCTGGTAAGAAATTAAGATATTGTTGTCTCATGTCAGGGGAATAGGTCCGTACGATTTAGTTTAGAGATGCAGCATGGAAACAGGCCCTTCGGCCTACCATCGATCGCCTATTCACACTAGTTCAATGTTATCCCACTTTCTCATCCACACCCAACACACTGGGAGCAAGTTATAGAGGCCAATTAACCTAAAATCCCATACGCCCTTGGGATGTGGGAGGAAACCGGAGCACCCGGATAAAAACCCAAGCGGTCACAGGGAGAAAAGTGCAAATTCCATTCAGACGGCACCCAAGGTTAGGATCGAACCCGGGTGTCTGGCATTGTGAGACAACAGTTCTATCAGCTGCGCTACAGTGCTACCATGTTTAAAAGTAAATATGTGACATACTGGTGCTCCAGTCAAATTCCAAGACAACTCGACATCAAGAGAACTTATGTCCTTTTTGAAAGAAACTTCTTTGAAGTTTCCTGCAGAATATTCTGAGACACATAAAGCCGTTTGGAAATTGTTGTTATTGTATTTGACCCTGTTAATTATCAATTGCAAAAATCTGGAATTGAATATCTAGGCCATGATGTCTTCAGAGACATTTATTCCATCAATCAGGCCAAGACTAACAGGAGGGACTGGCCTCATATTTCGCTTGGGCAGCTTACAACCCAGCGGTATAAATATGAATTCCTTTAACATCAAGCAACTCTTGCAACTCACTGTCTGTCCATCCCCCACCCAAGTCGACCTGCTAGTTCCACTGTTTGCATCCCTTCGTTATCAACTCTTCCACAGCCAACAATGGACCATTGTGGGTTCCACCTTTCCTTGGCCATTGGTGCCGGCTGTGATTTGTCGCTGAACCTTTTCATACCTTTAGTTCCCCTTTCCCCTGAAGAAGGGTCTCGACCCGAAACGTGGCCTATTACTTTTCTCCAGAGATGCTGCCTGACCCGCTGAGTTACTCCAGCATTTTGTGTTTATCTTCGGTGTAAACCAGCATCTGCAGTTCCTTCCTACACAAGAGTAACTTTATTCCTGGCCTAGAAATTACTACAACTTGCCGTGCTGAATAGATTCTGAACACACTTGTACATTTGCCTTTTAGTGGAGACACAAGGAATTGCAGAAGCTGGTTTACAAAAAGGGACGCTAAGTGCTGGAGTAACTCAGTGGGTCAGGCAGAATCTGGACAACATGGAGAGGGGACGTTTTGGGTCAGGATTCATCTTCAGGCTCCAGACTTCTAAATATTTTTTTTAACATGATCATTTAAATGTAAAGATGCTTCGGTTAAAATAGCTATGAATAAATCTCTCGCAAACATTTTGAACATTTATTTATTGGCTTTCCAAGAATAATTTCATAACTCATGGAGTCAACCCCATGCATTTTTGAATTACTTTGCACATACGGATGGGTGAAAGCATAACAATAAATACTACAAAAGGAAGCATTTTGCTATGTAATAGGTAAGCTAGGAGCACATCACTAAAACTGTTGCTTCAGTGTATTTTTATTTTTAAGTGAAGTGAATGACTAGCACAAGCAGGTGACACAGATAACCCTTTGAGCTGAATGCAGATCAAATCCTTTAACTGGATTGAATGTAGAACATATAAAAGTACAGTAGAGGAACAGGCCCTTCGGCCCACCATGTCTGTACCGAACGTGATGCCAGGATGAGCTAATCTCATCTGCTGCACATGATCCATATCCCTCCATTCCCTGCATATCCATAGGTCGATCTATAAACCTCTTATCGTTTCTGCCTCCACCACTACCTTCGAGGCACCCACCACCCTCTGTGAAATAGACTTGACCCACATATCTCTTTTAAACATTGCCCCTTTCACCTTGAATTTATGCCCTCTATTTGTTAACATTTTCACCCTTGGAACACAGTTTGAATTGTCTATCCTATCTATGCTAAGTTAGCTTTTTTTCTACCAGATAATTAGTTTAATTGAAAAGTGCTAAAGTAGAAACATACTGCAAACTACCAAATTAAACTAGCTATATTTTCAACTCCTGCCTTCAATTTAGTTTAATCTTATTATAAAATTATAGATAATAACTGTTCAAACCAAATCAAATCAACAGAGCTTGAGATAGGGAACACAATATTACAAAATGTAACAGATGAATAAGCTTCTGATTATTAACTTTTCACACCCAAACACAATCTTGTCAATTGTGTGCTGAGTTATCCCAGAGAAATATATGTTGTCTTTCCAGAAGCACCATGTGAAAACAGGTGTTTAGAATTTTTTGTAAAGTAATTAAAAAGAAATAACTGAAATATCACATTTACATAAGTATTCAGACCCTATGCTATGACACTTAAAATTGAGCTTAGGTTCATCCTGTTTCCATTGATTATCCTTGAGATGTTTCTACAACTTGATTGGAGTCCACCAGTGGTAAATTAAATTGATTGGACATGATTTGGAAAGGCACACATCTGTCTAAGGTCCCATAGTTGACAGTGCACGTTAGAGCAAAAACCAAGCCATGAAGACGAAGGAATTGTCCATAGACCTCCGAGACAGGATAGTGTTGAGACACAGATCTGGGGAAGGGTATAAAACAATTTCTGCAGCATTGCAGGTCCAGAAGAGCACTGTGGCCTCCATCATTCTTAAATGGAAGAACTTTGGAACCACCAGAACTCTTCATAGAGCTGGCTGCCCGGCCAAACTGCGCAATCGGGGGAGAAGGGCCTTGGTCAGGGAGGTGACCAAGAACCCAATGGTCACTCTGTCAGAGTTGCTCTGTGAAGATAGGAGAACCTTCCAGAAGGACAACTATATCTGCAGCACTCCACCAATCAGGCCTTTATGATAGAGTAGCCAGACGGAAGCCACTCCTCAGTAAAAGGCACATGACAGCCCGCTTGGAGTTTGCCAAAAGGCACCTAAAGGACTCTCAGACCATGAGAAACAAGATTCTCTGGTCTGATGAAACCAAGATTGAACTCTTTGGCCTGAATGCCAAGCATCACGTCTCATCCCCTGGCCAATACCATACCTACGGTGAAGCATGGTGGTGGCAGCATCATGCTGTGGGGATGTTTTTCAGTGGGAGGAACTGGGAGACTAGTCAGGATCGAGGGAAAGATGAACAGAGCAAAGTACCGAGAAATCTATGATGAAAACCTGCTCCAGAGCGTTCTGGACCTCAGACTGGAGCGGAGGATCACCTTCTAACAGGACAATGACCCTAAGCACACAGCCAAGACAACGCAGGAGTGGCTTCGTGACAAGTCTCTGAATGTCCTTGAGTAGCCCAGCTAGAGCCCGGACTTGAACCCGGTCGAACATCTTTGGAGGGACCTGAAAATAGCTGTGCATCGACGCTCCCCATCCTACCTGACAGAGCTTCAGAGGATCTGCAAAGAAGAATGGGAGAAATTACCCAAATACAGATGTGCCAAGCTTGTAGCGTCATACCCGAGAAGACGAGGCTGTAATCGCTGCCAAAGGTGCCTCAACAAAGCACTGAGTAAAGGGTCTGAATACTTATGTAAATGTGATATTTGAGTCATTTCTTTTTAATTACTTTGCAAAAATTTCTAATCACCTGTTTTTGATTTTTTATTATGGGGTATTGTGTGTAGATTGATGATTAAAAAAAAAGAATTTAATCCATTTTAAAATAAGGCTGTAATGTAACAAAATGTGGGAAAAGTGAAGGGGTCTGAATACTTTCTGAATGCACTGCATCTTTAGAAATGAGATGAGGAGGAATTTCTGTAGTCAGAGGTTGGTGAATCTGTGGAATTCATTGCCACAAACGACTGGAGGCCAAGTCATTTGGATATTTTTAAGGCAGAGTTTGACAGATTCTTGATTAGTACGGGTATCTGGGGTTATGAGGTGAAGGCAGGAGAATGGGGTTGAGAGGGAATGATGGATCA
>NW_027604311.1:0-4928 GCF_053455715.1 Rhinoraja longicauda
GGGTGGTGGGGGGGACTTTTCTCTTCCTCACGGCGCGGGGTGCGGCTCGGCTGCGGGGCCTAACATCGCCCGCTGCGGCCCGGGCGCTGGACTTTACATCACCCGGTGCGGCTTGGCCGCTGGACTTTACATCCCGGTGCGTCTTGGCCGCTGGAATTTACATCCCGGTGCGGCTTGGCCGCTGGACTTAACGGTGCCCGGTGCAGCTCGGCTGCGGGGCTTAACATCGCCCGGTGCAGCTCGGCTGCGGGGCTTAACATCGCCCGGTGCAGCTCGGCTGCGGGGCTTAACATCGCCCGGTGCAGCTCGGCTGCGGGGCTTTACATCGCTGGTGCGGCTCGGCTGCGGGACTTAACATCGCCCGGTGCGGCTCGGCCGCGGGGATTTACATCGCCCGGTGCAGCTCGGCTGCGGGACTTTTCACCGCTGGTGCGGCTCGGCTGCGGACTTGACATCGCCCGCTGCGGCTCGCCCACGGGACTTAGCTGCGCAAGGCTTGGTCGCGGGCCTTTCATCGCCCGGTTCGGCCGCGAGACGTTTCAGCGCCCGGTGCGGGGACTGTGCGGGTCGGTAGGGGACGAGCTGTCTGTCCGTGGGCGTGGGGAAGAGAGTGGAAGTTTTGTTGCCTCCATCACAGTGAGGGGGTGTTTGGAGTCACTGTGATGGACGTTTGTGTTGGTGTTATGTGTCTTGTGTTCTTTTTTTTCTATGACTGCTATGTAGTTTCGTTCGGTACTTCGGTACCGAACGACAAATAAAGCTCTGTTATACCTGTTATACCTGTTAAGCAGTGGTTGGATGCGGGGAAAGCTTACATCCTTCTTTTCTGTCAGGACTACACGGGAGGGTCGACCAGAAGGCGGGACGCGGCGGTCGAGCGACTCGAGAAGGAGTTACTCGACGCAGACTCTCGCTTGGGCCGGGTCGGTGAGGACTCCTGTGAGTGGGGAGAGTTTCAGGAGAGGAAGGAAGTACTGAGGGACCTGCAGCTTGAGCGGTCCCGAGGTGCTTAGGTAAGGTCGCGAGTCCAGATGCTGCACGATCTGGACCGGGCTTCACCTTTCTTTCTCTCTCTGGAGAAAGGGCGAGGAGCCCACAAACAGCTCGTCGAGCTGCTCGCGGACGATGGCTCCTCGGTCACAGACCCAGAGGGGATTAGTGCGTCAGTTCGGTCCTTTTATGAAACGCTGTTCTCCGCGGCTGGTGTCAGCGGGGAGGCTCAGCGGGTTCTGTGGGAGGGGCTACCGACTATAGATAGAGGGGTGTTTGAACAGCTTGATGACCCCTCATCATTGGAGGAGGTGACTGGTGACCTGCACCAGCTCAGAAGGGGTACGTCCCCTGGGCTGGATGGGCTGACGGTTGAGTTTGTTAGAGCCTTCTGGGATGTCCTGGGGGGTGATTACATGAAGGTTCTGGGGGAGAGCCTGGCGACCGGGGAGATGCCCCTCTCGTGACGCAGGGCAGTCGTTGTCCTGCTTCCCAAGAAGGGCGAACTCCACCTGTTGAAGAACTGGCGCCCGGTCTCTCTCCTCTGTTCAGAGTTTAAAGTTTTTGCACGGGCGATGGCAAATCGCCTGGGCTCCGTACTATCCCAAATGATCCACCCTGACCAGTCCTATACAGTCCTTGGCCAGTCCATCCAAGATAACATCCATTTGGTTAGGGACCTGATCCATCTGGCCCAGGGCACTGGTCAGTCATCTGCTTTTTTATCTCTGGATCAGGAGAAGGCTTTTGACAGGGTGGACCATGATTACCTCTTCGGGACACTGCAAGCGTTCGGTTTTGGACCGCATTTTGTTTCCCGGGTCGGGCTTATGTACACCGCAGCAGAGTGTCTCGTGAAGATTAACGGTGCATTGTTGGCTCCCATTCGCTTTGGGAAGGGGGCACGCCGGGGGTGCCCCATGTCTGGGCAGTTGTACTCGGTCTGTGTGTAGCCATTCCTGTGTCTTCTTAGGAGGCGGTTGGCAGGCCTGGTTCTACCAGGACCGGGGGTGGAGGTGGTTCTGTCGGCCTATGCCGATGAAGTTCTTCTTACGTTCACTGATCCTGTTGACCTGCGGAGGATGCGCGAATGGCAGCAGGTGTTCTCAGCTGCTTCGTCCGCTAAGATCAACTGGAGTAAGTGCTCCGGACTTTTAGTGGGCCAGTTGCAGGTGGACTCCCTGCCAGAGGAGATGAAAGATTATGCGTGGAGCACAACGCACCTCCTCTACCTGGGGATCTACCTGAGTCCCACTGAAGATGCTTGGCCGGCGAACTGGCAGGAGCTAGAGACGAAAGTCGTCGCCCGGCTGGGACGCTGGTCAGGCTTGCTTAGGGTTATTTCTTTTCAGGGTACAGTGCTGGTCATAAACCAGCTGGTGGCCTCAATGTTATGGTACCGGCTGGCCACTCTTGTCCCGCCCTCTACATTTGTAAATGCTGTACAGAAGAGGTTAGTGGATTTCTTTTGGGGAGGGAGGAAACACTGGGTCTCAGCAGCAGTCCTGAGTCTCCTGCTAGAGGAGGGTGGCCAGTCCTTGGTATGCGTGCGTACCCAGGTGGCGGTTCTCCGTCTCAGGACTCTGCGGAGGTACGTGTACGCGGAGCACCCTCCCAGGTAGCACGCTCTGGCCACGTATTTTTTCCTCCAGGGCCAGTGCCTAAGGGGGGTTTGGCGGCTCCCGGTGGCGGGCATCAGTCGACCCGCCACGCGGGACATGCCAAGCTTTTACCGCGATGTGTTGAGAGTGAGGAATTTGGTCATCCTCAGTCAACGCGTTGCTCCTCAGGGGGAGGGGGGTATTGTGGCTGTGGGGGGCGCTGGTCCTCACGCTGTCGCGGTGGGTGTTGGGGAGCGGCGTGTGCTTGGAGTGATTCCGGCGGAGTTTACCCCCGCTCCGCCGGAACTGCTCATAGGGCCCAGGCTCCGGAATATTTCCAGGTAGCCGGCCCCACACAATTTGAGCCGCCTCTCCCAGGTGCTCAGCGTGCCTTTCCGTGATGCAGGCAGACGTTTACTGTACAGGATGCTCCTGCACACTCTGCACCTCCTCGCCTTCGTCTTCCGTCCGGATACGCCTTGGCGATCCGTGTTACCACCTGATGGCGGGGGTGGTCCCCAGTGGATGTCTCTCTACAAGGGAGTCCTCCCCCTTTATATCGGGGACCTGGTGTGGAGAGTGTTGCACAGAGCCGTTGTATGTAATAAATTTTTGAGCCGGTTCATGGACGCGCCGGCCGCCTGTATTTTCTGCGGCGAGGAAGAGTCCGTGTTCCACATGAACATGGAGTGTGTGAGGTTGCTGCACCTGTATGAGTATCTAAAGGGGTTGCTGCTCAGGTTTTGGCTGCATTTCAGTCCTACGATCCTGGTGTTTGGGCTAGGGGCTGGGAGTGGGGAGGGCCGGTCAGGAGGGTGGGATTTCCCTGTCGATTTGCTCTTGGGCCTGGCCAAGATGGCCATTCGTGGGTCCAGGCAGCGGGCGGTCGATGGTCTTGCCAGAGTGGGCTGCCTCCCCCTCTTCCGGGCCTACGTCCGTGCGCGCGTGTCCCTAGAGAGAGAACACGCGGTGTCCACGGGGACTCTGGAGGCCTTCCGTGAACGCTGGTCACCACGGGGGGTTGAGAACATTGTAAATAATGAAGGCAACGTTGTATTATAATGATTACTTGATGTTTTGTCACCTCTGATTGTGGTTTTGATGTGATGTATCATGTGAAGAAAAAAAAATAAAAAAATCAGGTTGTTGTTTCAGCAAAGACTTTTCTTGGGATTTTCTTTTTTAATTTCTGCACCAGTTGTGACTGTGAGGTGATGGGCGCCTGTTCCCCCAGTTACAGTGACCGGCATGACCATGGACCAGTGACCGGCATGTATCGACCTTGGGGCATGTATCTCCTACTCTTCACGTGTGATTCATAGTTAATACTTGCACATGGAGAAGTCATGCCATAAGGGGTGGGACCTTCTTCACCCCCGCAAGCTACCATCAGCGACCCACCTCCCCCCTCAACGTGAGAATGTAAAACAGAAGAGAGAGGAGCAGGAAGTGACCACCCAGACCTTCAAGCATTTTGTACATCGGAGATTTGTTTAACTGCATCATGTTTGGCACATGCATTGTGGATGGAAGGGCCTTTTCCTCTGCTATGGTGTTCTATGTTCGATGTTCTACCATTCGTTAAGATCAGGGGTGATCTACCTCATACAATTTTCCTGGACCATCTCCATGCTCCTGGATTCCCTTAATATCCACAAATCTATCAATGTCCATTTTTATTGAACACAATAACCAAGCCTCCATGGCCAAATTATCATATCTATCCATAATCATATCTAGGGTAATGAATTGAACACTGCCTTGTGCCAGTAACACCACACGACTTGGAGCCAAGCCTGCAGATCAGGGTGACTCTGGGCAAGAGGTCCATGAGGTCAAAAGACAGACACTGCATGTTAATTCAACGTGGCATCATGTTCAGTACGGACATTGAGGGCTGAAGGGCCTGTTTGGGTATTGAACATTTCTATATACAGTGTTGTGTGACGTCACTGGGTAAGTACTGTGTCCATGTGATCTGGATTGGTATTTAATCTGTTCTTGTATATATTCCTGAAAGGTAACAATCCACCACATCTGGACATGAATGTTATGTAGTTACTTAAATAAAATGTCGATTTGACTTCAAAACAAATCTCAGATGACATCATGGGATCAGTAGAGCTTAAACTGCAGAGTGTGCAGGGTGTCACAGTGTCTGAGTCTGCCAACTCAAATACTGCACCCCATTGACATAACCCTGACCTCCTCAGATAATCCCATCAAAACTGAAAACAGAGCAAGTCATTTTCTCCATTGCATCTGGGATAGTTCTTCAACTAGAACCTTCTAAACCAATCCCATTACCATCCCTTTCCCTGGTTCATTATCATTCTC
>NW_027604312.1:0-4925 GCF_053455715.1 Rhinoraja longicauda
AGGGAGAGAGGGGGAGGAGAGAGAGGGGGGGAGGAGAGAGAGGGGGGGAGGAGAGAGGGGGGGAGGAGAGAGAGGGGGGGAGAGAGAGGGGGGAGGAGAGAGAGGGGGGAGGAGAGAGAGGGGGGGAGGGAGAGAGGGGGGGAGGAGAGAGAGAGGGGGGAGGAGAGAGAGAGGGGGGGAGGAGAGGAGGGGGGGGGAGAGAGGGAGAGGGGGAGAGAGGAGGGAGAGAGAGAGGGGGGGAGGAGAGGGGAGAGGGGGGAGGAGAGGGAGAGGGGGGGAGAGAGGGAGGAGGAGAGAGGGGGGGAGGAGAGGAGGGGGGGAGGAGAGAGAGGGGGGGAGGAGAGAGAGGGGGGGAGGAGAGAGAGGGGGGGAGGAGAGAGAGGGGGGGAGGAGAGAGAGGGGGGGAGGAGAGAGAGGGGGGGAGGAGAGAGGGGGAGGAGAGAGGGGGGAGGAGAGAGGGGGGGAGGAGAGAGGGGGGGAGGAGAGAGGGGGGAGGAGAGAGAGGGGGGAGGAGAGAGGGGGGGGGAGAGAGAGGGGGGAGGAGAGAGGGGGGAGAGAGAGAGGGGGGGAGGAGAGAGAGGGGGGGGAGGAGAGAGGGGGGAGGAGAGAGAGGGGGGGGAGAGAGAGAGGGGGGGAGGAGAGAGAGGGGGGGAGAGAGAGGGGGGAGAGAGAGGGGGGAGAGAGGGGGAGGAGAGAGAGGGGGGAGGAGAGAGAGGGGGAGGAGAGAGAGGGGGGGAGGAGAGAGAGAGGGGGAGGAGAGAGAGGGGGGAGGGAGAGAGAGGGGGGAGAGAGAGAGAGGGGGGGAGAGAGAGAGGGGGGAGAGAGGGGGGAGAGAGAGAGGGGGGAGGAGAGAGAGGGGGGGGAGAGAGAGGGGGGGAGGAGAGAGGGGGGGGAGGAGAGAGGGAGGGGGAGGGGAGGAGAGAGGGGGGAGGAGAGAGAGGGGGGGAGGAGAGAGAGGGGGGGGAGGAGAGAGGGGAGGAGAGGGGGGAGGAGAGAGAGGGGGGGGGGAGGAGAGAGAGGGGGGAGGGGAGGAGAGAGAGGGGGGAGGAGAGAGAGGGGGGAGGAGAGAGGGGGGGAGGAGGAGAGGGGGGAGGGGAGGAGGGGGGAGGAGAGAGAGGGGGGGAGGGAGAGAGGGGGGGAGAGAGAGGGGGGGGAGAGAGAGGGGGGGGGAGAGAGAGGGGGGGGAGAGAGGAGGGGGGGAGAGAGAGGGGGGGAGGAGAGAGGGGGGGAGGAGAGAGGGGGGAGGAGAGAGAGGGGTGGGAGGAGAGGAGGGGGGAGGAGGAGAGAGGGGGGGAGGAGAGAGGGGGGAGGAGAGAGAGGGGGGAGTGGAGAGGAGGTGGGGGTGAGTGAGGGGGGAGGAGAGAGAGGGGGGGGTGAGGGGGAGGAGTGTGGGGGGTGAGGGGGGAGTGTGGGGGGGTGAGTGTGGGGTGAGTGGTGGGGAGTGGAGGGAGTGAGGGGTGGGGTGGAGTGAGGGGGGGTGGTGTGGGGAGGTGTGTGGGGGTGTGTGGGGGAGAGGGGTGGAGAGTGGGGGTGGTGTGTGGGGGTGGAGTGGGGGTGGGTGGTGTGTGTGGGGGTGGAGGGGGGTGTGTTGGGGGTTGGGTGGTGTGTGTGGGGGGTGTGGGGAGGGTGTGTGGGGGGGTGTGGGGGTGGTGTGAGTGGGGGGTGGGGTGGTGTGTGTTTGGGGGTGTTGGTGGTTGTGGGGGGTGAGTGTGGGGGTGGTGAGGGTGTTGTGTGGGGTGGGTTGGTGTGTTGGGTGTTGGGTGGTGTGGGGTGTTTGGGGTGTTGGGGTTGGTGGTGTGTGGGGGGTGGGTGGGTGGTTGTGAGTTGGGGGGGGTGTGGGTGGTGTGTGTGGTGGTGTTGTGGGTTGTTTGGTTGGTGGTGGTGGTGTGTGTGTGGTTGGGTTGTGTGGGTGTTTGGGGTTTGTGGGTTGTGTTGGGGGTGGTGGTGGTGTGGGGTGGTGGGGTGTTGTGGTGGGTGTGTGTGGTGGGGGGTTGTTGTGGGTGGGTGTGTTGGTGGTGTTGTGGTGGGTTTTGGAGGGGTTTGGTGGTGTTGTGGTGGGGTGGGGTGTGTTGTGTTTGTGTGGGTGGTTTGGGTGGTGTTGTGTGTGTGGTGGGTTGTGTTTGGTGTGTGGGGTGGGTGGTGTGTGGGGGGGGGTTGGTGTGGTGTGTGTGGGGGTGTGTTGGGGTGGTTGTGTGGGGTGGGTGGGTGGAGAGGGGGGTTGGTGAGAGAGGGGGGGGAGTGTGTGGAGAGGAGAGAGAGCGGAAGAGTTGAGGGAGAGGGGGAGAGAGGGGGGCGGAGGCCCACCCCACCCTACCCCTGACCGGTCCCCAGTGCGGAGGGCGGGAGGGTGAGAATGAGGAGGTAGAAACTGAAATAAACACTTCAATGATCAGGGACTGTCATTAAAAATGATCAATATATATGACAGGCAATGGTGTTATTTTTTCTGCTTAATCTGCGTCTTTGATTGGGTGAATGTGAGGGGCTGGGGGTCCCGGAGCGGGGCCGGCGATGGGATCATCCGCCCGGGACTGACAGCTGGAAGATGCGGCGGGTGAATGTGAGGAGCCGGAGCCCGGAGCGGAGAGACTGCGGCCGCCCTCTGGGATGCGCTCAGGGCGCGGGTTTATTAATGAGCCGCAGCGCTGAGGTGAGCGGATATTTCACCGCGCTCTTCACCTGCTCCCTGAACTTGGACTGGGTCGCCGCGTAAATAAATGTGTTGGTGCAGCAGCTGAGATTCCTCAGCAAAACCCCGACGTTGGCAAAGATCCATTGAGAATCATTCAGATCAGTCCCAATCCCTGTGATCTGATAATAGACGAAGTTTACAACCATCGTCAGCCACAGGAGGATGAAGCTGCCGGAGATGGTGAAGAGTAAAACCACAGACCTCCTCCTGCTCTCCATCTCCGGGTCACTGCGCTTCTCCCCCTTGCTCTCACCCCTCAGCCCCTGACGGACCCGACTGGCCACTAGAATGTGCCGGACTGTCAGAGCGTTGAGCAGCAGGATCACAGCGAAAGGGAGGAACGGAGTTAAAACCGTGTCGATCCAGTCCAATGCCACCCACCCGGGGTCAGTGTAAGCACTGTCCACCGCGACACAGCCCCACGGGACATTGTCGATGGTTGTCCGGGGTTCCACAGTGAAGTAGCGGGGAACGTTTTTCAGACACAGCAGAACGCCGGCTGTTGCGAGAACCGCAGCCGCAGTTTTCCCGGTGCAATATTTAGTTTTCAGCTTCTGGCAACAAATGGCGACAAAGCGATCAAAGGTGAAAGTGACGGTGAACCAGACAGAACAGTCTGTAGCTGCAGTCCTCAGTACATCGTTAACACTGCACACAGGGGTGATGGACAGGAAACTCCAATAAAAGTAATGGTATCGGATCCGATACAAAATGACCTCGGTGATCAGGGTGAGTAGATCGGCCGCTGCCATGGCCACCAGGTAGCGAGTGGTGCAGGTGGAGAGGCCGCACTTTCCCCGCGACAGGATCACAATCGCCACTAAATTCACTGCGGAAAGAGAAGGGGAGCGGACACTGGGCATTACTGAACACGGTCTCCGGGGCTGAACACCGGCTCCACTTTCAGCTGGAGATCAGGAGTGTTGGAGTCGGTGCGCGGCTGCAGGTTTAATAATGTCAGACCCGGCTCCGACTGTGCCCGACCTGCCTGCTTCAGGGGAGAGGAGATAAGGCGACGGGCGGGGTAAAGGGCGGGGAGGGAACGAGCAGCCGCCCGCTACAATAGGCGGAATGGTCCTGTCTACAGTTAACCCCGCTCACAGTCTCTGATGGGGCCGGTTTCACAGACTTAACCGTGACCGGCCGCGTTTAACCGGGGCTCTGGGAACTCGGCATCTGATGGGGACGAAGAGGGTTTCAGAGGGAGGGCAGGGACAACTTAGGATCCGGCAGCAGAGTGGCTCCGTTAATGGATTCATTCCTCAGTTCGGTAACAACACACGACGGTAGATCCGCGGCCACCGGTTCAGGAGATTGATCCAATTATTGACCAACTGGCGGTGGAATCCGACTGTGACAGACTCCACAGTGAGACGTGTCCACAGGAGCGGGTGTTCACTCTGATCAATAACTCAGACACAGTGAACTTCACAATGTAAACCCCTTCCCAGTCACACCGTCCCGGAGAGCTGCCTGTCCCGAGCACTGGGACAACTCTGGGCAAGGTCCCACTGAAGGCAAGAACAACATTCTAGTGGGTCCCGGCAGTGGGAGAAAGAGAGGGTTAGTTTCGGCTGTCTGAAAGTAAGAAAAATCACAGCGTTAATTCAAAGATATTTCACTGAGAGGATTGATATAATCTACACATTCTTACACAACGATCATCAGTTGGGAATATTGTAACACGATCAGAATCAGGTCAACACCGGTTAACAGACAGAGTTATAAAACTTGAATCGTTCTGTTCACTTACCAGGGACCCCAACGGCAGCAATGATCACGTACAAGATTTTCTCCACGTCTAAATATTCCCAAACCTTTTCCCACATGTTCTCTGACCAGCGACGTGTCCCCGTGAACTACCGGTAATCTCTTGGAATGAAATGCCGGGGCAGAACATTCCCGGAGATTTTATACCATTTTCCGTCTCCACCGGGACAGTGAAGTTTCAACAGAATTAAAAATAGAGCTTTTGAAATGATTCGCAAACAGATGACATCAGCCAAGTGAAATCCCTGCTGAGACAGGTCGTGATTTATTCAGGGAATTGATTGAGAAACTCCAAAGACTGGGAATTGTGGCGATACTCGGGGATGGAAATTGGGAGCGGCATTTTTCCAGCAAAGGGGATATTGGTTCAAACTCCATCTGGTCCAACTCTCCGCCTCATGTTGTTTATCTGATTTCCTTCACTCAGCAAGGCAATCCCAAATTTAAGGGACCGTCTCAATGC
>NW_027604313.1:0-4899 GCF_053455715.1 Rhinoraja longicauda
CAACCCCTCCCCTCAACACTACCCCTCAAACCCTCCCCTCAACACTACCCCTCAACACCATCCCTCAACACCAACCCTCAACACCAACCCTCAACTCTATCCCTCAACACCAACCCTCAACACCAACCCTCAACACCAGCCCTCAACACCAACCCTCAACACCAACCCTCAACACTATCCCTCAACACCAACCCTCAACACCAACCCTCAACACCAGCCCTCAACACCAACCCTCAACACCAACCCTCAACTCTATCCCTCAACACCAACCCTCAACACCAACCCTGAACACCAACCCTCAACACCAACCCTCAACTCTATCCCTGAACACCAACCCTCAACACCAACCCTCAACACTATCCCTCAACACTATCCCTCAACACCAACCCCCAACCCCTCCCCTCAACATTAACCCCCAACCCCTCACCTCAACACCAATCCTCAACACCATCCCCTCAACATTAACCCTCAACACCATCCCTCAACACCAACCCTCAACACCAACCCTCAACACCATCCCTCAACACCATCCCTCAACACTATCCCTCAACACCAACCCTCAACACCAACCCTCAACATTAACCCTCAACACCATCCCTCAACACCATCCCTCAACACTATCCCTCAACACCAACCCTCAACACCAACCCTCAACATTAACCCTCAACACCATCCCTCAACACCATCCCTCAACACCAACCCTCAACACCAACCCTCAACACCAACCCTCAACACCATCCCTCAACACTATCCCTCAACACCAACCCTCAACACCAACCCTCAACACCATCCCTCAACACCATCCCTAAACACCAACCCTCAACACCAACCCTCAACACCAACCCTCAACACCATCCCTCAACACCAACCCCCAACCCCTCCCCTCAACATTAACCCCCAACCCCTCCCCTCAACACCAACCCCCAACCCCTCCCCTCAACGCCATCCCTCAACACCAACCCCCAACCCCTCCCCTCAACATTAACCCCCAACCCCTCCCCTCAACACCAACCCCCAACCCCTCCCCTCAACCCCTCCCCTCAACACCATCCCTCAACACCAACCCCCAACCCCTCCCCTCAACATTAACCCCCAACCCCTCCCCTCAACACCAACCCCCAACCCCTCCCCTCAACCCCTCCCCTCAACACCATCATTCAACACCAACCCCCAACCCCTCCCCTCAACACCAACCCCTAACCCCTCCCCTCAACATTAACCCCCAACCCCTCCCCTCAACACAAACCCCCAACCCCTCCCCTCAACACCAACCCCCAACCCCTCCCCTCAACACCAACCCCCAACCCCTCCCCTCAACATTAACCCCCAACCCCTCCCCTCAACATTAACCCCCAACCCCTCCCCTCAACACCAACCCCCAACCCCTCCCCTCAACACCAACCCCCAACCCCTCCCCTCAACATTAACCCCGAACCCCTCCCTTCAACATTAACCCCCAACCCCTCACCTCAACACCAACCCTCAACACCAACCCTCAACACCAACCCTCAACACCAACCCTCAACACCATCCCTCAACCCCTCCTCTCAACATTAACCCCCAACCCCTCCCCTCAACACCATCCCTCAACATTAACCCTCAACACCATCCCTCAACACCATCCCTCAACCCCTCCCCTCAACACTACCCCTCAAACCCTCCCTTCAACACTACCCCTCAACACCATCCCTCAACACCAACCCTCAACACTATCCCTCAACACTATCCCTCAACACCAACCCTCAACACCACCCCTCAACACCAACCCTCAACACCAACCCTCAACACCATCCCTCAACACCAACCCTCAACACCAACCCTCAACACCAACCCTCAACACTATCCCTCAACACCAACCCCCAACCCCTCCCCTCAACATTAACCCCCAACCCCTCACCTCAACACCAACCCTCAACACCATCCCCTCAACATTAACCCTCAACACCATCCCTCAACACCAACCCTCAACACCAACCCTCAACACCATCCCTCAACACCATCCCTCAACACTATCCCTCAACACCAACCCTCAACACCAACCCTCAACATTAACCCTCAACACCATCCCTCAACACCATCCCTCAACACTATCCCTCAACACCAACCCTCAACACCATCCCTCAACACTATCCCTCAACACCAACCCTCAACACCATCCCTCAACACTATCCCTCAACACCAACCCTCAACACCATCCCTCAACACCATCCCTCAACACTATCCCTCAACACCAACCCTCAACACCATCCCTCAACACCATCCCTCAACACCAACCCTCAACACCAACCCTCAACACCAACCCTCAACACCATCCCTCAACACCATCCCTCAACACCAACCCTCAACACCAACCCTCAACACCATCCCTCAACACCAACCCTCAACACTATCCCTCAACACCAACCCTCAACACTATCCCTCAACACCAACCCTCAACACCAACCCTCAACATTAACCCTCAACACCATCCCTCAACATTAACCCTCAACACCATCCCTCAACACCATCCCTCAACCCCTCCCCTCAACACTACCCCTCAAACCCTCCCCTCAACACTACCCCTCAACACCATCCCTCAACACCAACCCTCAACACCAACCCTCAACTCTATCCCTCAACACCAACCCTCAACACCAACCCTCAACACCAGCCCTCAACACCAACCCTCAACACCAACCCTCAACACTATCCCTCAACACCAACCCTCAACACCAACCCTCAACACCAGCCCTCAACACCAACCCTCAACACCAACCCTCAACTCTATCCCTCAACACCAACCCTCAACACCAACCCTCAACACCAACCCTCAACACCAACCCTCAACTCTATCCCTGAACACCAACCCTCAACACCAACCCTCAACACTATCCCTCAACACCAACCCTCAACACCAGCCCTCACCACCAACCCTCAACACTATCCCTCAACACTATCCCTCAACACCACCCCTCAACACTATCCCTCAACACCAACCCTCAACACCAGCCCTCAACACTATCCCTCAACACCAACCCTCAACACCAGCCCTCAACACTATCCCTCAACACCAACCCTCAACACCACCCCTCAACACTATCCCTCAACACCACCCCTCAACACCAACCCTCAACACCACCCCTCAACACTATCCCTCAACACCAACCCTCAACACCAGCCCTCAACACTATCCCTCAACACCAACCCTCAACACTATCCCTCAACACCAACCCTCAACACCAACCCTCAACATTAACCCTCAACACCATCCCTCAACACCAACCCCCAACACCAACCCTCAACACCAACCCTCAACACCAACCCTCAACATTAACCCTCAACACCAACCCTCAATACTACCCCTCAACACCAACCCTCAACACCAACCCTCAACACCAACCCTCAACACCAACCCTCAACACCAACCCTCAACACCAACCCTCAACACCAACCCCCAACACCAACCCTCAAACCCTCCCCTCAACCCCTCCCTTCAACATTAACCCCCAACCCCTCACCTCAACACCTCAACTCAACGCAGGGGCCTGCTGAATTCACCAGGTTTTGGTGAAATGCGTGGTAACCATTACCTGCAGGGTGAGAGACTCTGGTACCTGTTGCCACCTAACCCTCCTCCCCACTCCCACCCCCACCCCCCCACTCCACTACCCCCACGCCCCTCCACCACACAAATCCTCCCCACTCCCCTACCCCCACGCCCCCCACTCCACAACCCCCACGCCCCTCCACCACACCCCCACTCCACAACCCCCACGCCCCTCCACCACCCCCCCACTCCACAACCCCCACGCCCCTCCACCACACAAACCTCCCCTACCCCCACGCCCCTCCACCACCCAAATGCCCCCCACTTCCCCCCCCCCCATCTCATAACCAAATCTTACACTGGGATTGGACCACTCAATGTGCCCTCAGGGTAGGGACATGTTCATCCCATTTGCGGTCGTGACGAGGTTTGTTGGTATTTGACAAATATATTTTTATTTGTGCAGCTTTCAGATTCAGATACCTGAACGTGTCGGAGCAAGAGTAAGGTTGTTGAGACAGACAAAGTCAAATCAATAGTCAAATTTATTTATTGGTCACGTACACATACACGATGTGCAGTGAAATGAAAGTGGCAATGCCTGCGGGTTGTGCACAAAAAGAATTACAGTTACAGCATATAAATAAAGTTAATAAGTTACTATTAGTGTCGACAAAAATGTAGTCTCTGGGGTTATAAAAGTTGCCAGTCCTGATGGCCTGTGGGAAGAAACTCTGTCTCATCCTCTCCGTTTTCACAGCGTGACAGCGGAGGCGTTTGCCTGACCGTAGCATCTGGAACAGTCCGTTACTGGGGTGGCAGGGGTCACTCATGATCTTGCTTGCTCTGGATCTGCACCTCCTGATGTATAGGTCCTGCAGGGGGGCGAGTGTAGTTCCCATGGTGTGTTCTGCCGAACGCACTACTCTCTGCAGGGCCATCCTGTCCTGGGCAGAGCTGTTCCCAAACCAGACTGTAATGTTGCCGGACAGAATGCTCTCTACAGGTCCAGAGTAGAAGCAATGAAGGATCCTCAGAGACACTCTGAATTTCCTCAGCTGTCTAAGGTGGTAAAGGCGCTGCTTTGCCTTACCCACCAGTGCGGCAATGTGCGTTGCCCACGTCAGATCCTCTGCGATGCGGACTCCCAAGTATCTAAAACTGCTCACCCTATCCACAATAGACCCATTTATCTCCAGTGGCGTGTACGTCCTTGGACAAAGTGCTTACCTGTGTAAATATTTCAGTCCAACTATTTGTACCAGCATCTGCAGTTATCTTCTTATACTACAATCCTTCCCCACCTGCTCACTGATTTGTTCAGGCAGCCGGTTATTCTACCCAGATCAGCCAGAGCTTGTTAATGTCAACCC
>NW_027604314.1:0-4885 GCF_053455715.1 Rhinoraja longicauda
TAATCGCTGCAGCAGCACTAACCGCTGCAGCAGCACTAACCGCTGCAGCATCACTAACCGCTGCAGCATCATGCAACCCCAATCTGCTAAAAATGCTTAGATTCTGGAGATGTGCCAGAGAACAGTTTTTCTCCAGCATGAAATGTCAAAGTCTGTAGCTACAAGGTGCCGGGAAAAATGTAAAGATTCGCGCAGCAAGATTTTTTTTTAAAAACACGCAGGGAGTGGTGGATGCCTCGAACACGCTGCCAGAGGTGGTGGTGGAGGCAGATACAATAGTGGTTTTTAAAGAGGCTTTTAGATGGGCACATAGATATGCGGGGAATGGATCACGTGCAGGCAGAAGAGATTCGTTTAACCTAATATCATGTTCGGCAAAGTCATTGTGGGCTGAAGGACCTATTCTTTTGCTGTACTGTTCTATATTCTACGCCCTTGTGATGCCGCTATACGCGAAGAGATGGAGAGATAAAGCGGGTTCAGCTTAACACCTATTGTTAGAAAAATCTTATAATCAATAATTGAGGAAACAACAGCAGCACATTTGGAAAATGATCATCCAATCAAGCATCATGAATCCAAAGAAGTGAGAAAGATTAATTAGAAGTCTTGAACGATGTGGATTGAGGAGAAACATGATTTATTTAGATTTGCAGAGGAATTTGACAAGATGTCTCATGAAAAGCTGTCGGACACAAGAACGAATGGTCATTGTAGTAATATGTTGGCATGGTTAAGTCACAAGGGAGAATGGTATTTGAGGTAATATGTTGGACAATTGGCTCACAGTTAGAAAGCAGCTAGGAGGAATAAAGGGGTTAATTTGAGGTGGACTACCAATGAGGAACCACAGGAAGATACTACAACTATTTACAATATATGTTAACACAAGGAAAGAAGTAATAAGTGGTAGCCTAATTTGCAAATGACACAAAAATAGGCAGGAAGGTTAGCTTTAAGAAAGATA
This sequence comes from Rhinoraja longicauda, assembly GCF_053455715.1. Taxonomy (NCBI): domain Eukaryota; kingdom Metazoa; phylum Chordata; class Chondrichthyes; order Rajiformes; family Arhynchobatidae; genus Rhinoraja; species Rhinoraja longicauda. The sequence continues at coordinate 968 of NW_027604314.1, forward strand.
CAGTTCACACAGAGGCATTGACAGGTTAAATGAGTGGGGGGAGAAACTGGAAAATGAAAGATCGCATTCGAAAATGTGAAGATATTTACTTTGGAAGAAAAAATAAAAGAGTATTATTTTACTGAAGGGAAAAAGCAGAAAGCTGCAGCACAATGGGAGTTGGAGGTCCCTTTGCATGCAATACAGAGAGCCAGCAACGAATGGTAACGTGGAAGGCTCATGGAATGTTGGCTCTTATGCCAAGGGGGTTGGAGAATGAATGTTGGGAAGTCTTACTGCAACTGCACATGCAACCAGCAACATCATGACCAGAATACTGCAAACAATTTTGGCAAAATCATGTCCAGAATACTGCAAACAATTTTGTTTTATTTCAGGAAAGATATTCATTGCAGGTGGTTCAGGGATGTTTCACTTGGATAATCCTGGACTCCAGGGATTATCCAACAAAGGAAGATAAAAAATGTTGGGATTTTGCTCATTGGGGTTTCGAAGAATGAGAGACTAATTTATTGAAACAATAAAGGAGCAGATAGGGTAAATGCTAAAATGATTTTTATTCTGTTGGTGCAGTCCAGAACCTGAGAGATTTTCTCACCATGAGGAAGGGGGGAGGGGGCAGACCTGATTAAAAACGAAAGTACGATTTTTTTTTTCTCTCAGAAGGTTGTTAGTCCTTGGAACTATTTGTAAAAGCCAACTGTGTGATCCTTGACTGAGATAGATAGGTTTCAAATCTATGAAGGAATCAAGGAGGAGGAGGAAGGCACAAGAAAGTAGATGAGGAATGTCACATTACCCATGATCCTGTTGAATGGTAGACCGGGTTAGATGGGCTGAATGAACAACCCGCTCCCATTTCTAATGGTCTTATGGATAACTCCCAGTGGTAAGGAAAATGATATCAATAGGCCACTGTTGTAATAGATAATTTTATTATCTCAATGAAAGCACTAATCCTCTGGCCATTTCTAAAATGTGAGGGTGATATATTATTAACTAACTGTATAGATTATTTATACATAGGTAAAGATCATATGGGAACTAAGCATTGCATTTCTACATTTCGAGGAGAACGTTTATAGTGAAAATAATTTATATTCTTCATGTACATTCCAAAGCACAGTAAAAATAGTTAAATAACTGTTTTTACAAAGCAGCCATGACTTAATTTTATGCCAAAGGATTTATTCCTATGCTCCTATAATTCTGTGATGATATTAAAGCAAGTCATAATCAAAGACCAAGCATTTTACTTATAATTTCCAGTCAATATGTGTACAATTTTTTTAAAACTCAGACCAATTTCATGAAAAGACTTGTTTTACTGAGTTTCTTTTTTGTTAGTAAATACTTCCCCTAGGATTTTCAAACATGTTATTAAACATCTGGTTAAGAAATACCATTGTGAGCAAAATCTATATACAGATCTATTTATGATTTATGTTCTGTAAACTTCTAATGGCAGCAGTTGCACGATGCTTCGAGCCTAATAGCACTGTAGAATCTGTCTCGTTCACTTTGAACAGAAGATTTCAGCACAACAATGACAATACTGAAACAACTGACTCATTTGCAAGAATAACACTCTCTTGGCCCAAAACATATAAAAGCACTATTGCAATTTGGCGTTTTGTTCGTAAACCATTCTCCATTTTAGAACATCTATGCACGCCAAGTGGTGCAGAAGCTGCATGGCTGAGATACACTAAGTCGTGAGAATTCAGCTTGCCCACCGTAGATTTTCAATACCGTCATCTCCAGCTTTGACAGAGATTTGTTTGTGGACAGGATCCATCAAATTGCCTTCAGCCCTGGATGCCATCAGTATCACTGTGCATATTATCGCACTGGAGTCAGAAGAAGTGACAGTGTAACATCAATAGCTTGGACCACAAACCACAGAAACAAAAAGGCTTGATTGTTGGAGATTAAAACACTATAAAGTGGCAGGCTTGTGAGAGGTGTGATTAGTTAGTCTGGTTATACAGGGCAGTAGTGAAAACGGAACATGAGCGGAAGTCACTGTAAATCAATTTTATGTCAACAGCATAACGTGACAATTATGGTTTCCTGAACTTGCATTCACATAGAACGGTACAGAACAGGAACAGTCTCTTTAGCCCACAATGCTTGCACCGATCATGAAGCCAATTTTAAACACATCCTATCTTCCTGTGTGTGGTCCATGTCCCTCAAATCCCTTCCTGTACACGTGCCTGTCCAAATGCTTCTAAACATCACTATCTACCTTTCCTGCTTCCACCACCCTATGGGCAGTGTGTTCCAAGCACACACCACTCTCTGTAAAAATTGTACATCTTTAAACTCTTCCCCCCCCCTCCCTCCCCATAAGATCAAAGAACTAAGCCTACTAGAGCTCGACATTTCTATCCTGGGAAAAATACTCTGACTATCTACTCTATCAATTCCTCTCAATTGCATAATCTTATTTCAGGCTTCCCCTCAACCTCCGACAATCTTGAGAAAACAATCCGAGTTTATCCAACCTCCCTTTGCAGCTCATCCAGACCACATTCACATTCCGGTAAATATCTTCTGCACCCTCTTCAAAGCTTCCACATCCTTCCCATAATGTGGGAACCAGAACTGCACACAATACTCCAAATACAGCTGCAACATGATTTCTTGATTCAAATGCTTAATGCCCTGAATGATGCCGCCTTCAGCATTTTATCTACTTGTTTTGCCACTTTCAGGGAGTTGTGGATTTAAACCCGAGATCCCTCTTTACATCAATGCTCGAAGGTGTACTGCCATTTACTATATACATTAACTCAAACCTCATGACAACAACCATTATTAAACACAGGCTCAATATTGTCAGGTGATGGTGGAATTGGACCCATCATACTTGCTGCACAATGTCTCAATCTACAAAGTTCCAAAGCATCAAACAAAAAGATTTACTTAAATCACTTTGCAGCACTAGTGGGACTTAGTATGGCCTATTTATAGAGTCATACAGCGTCTACCTGTCTAAATGTTTCTTAAACCTCACGAACATACCTGCCTCAACTACCTCCTCCGGCAATTCATTCCATACACCCAACACCCTTTGTGTGAAAAAGTTACCCCTCAAGTTCCCATTAAATCTTTCCCACCTTAAACCTATGTCCTCTGGTTCTTGATTCTCCTACTCTGAGCAAGAGACTCTTGTGTGTCTACCCGATCTACTTCTCTCATGATTTACTACTAACTTTTTTAAAATCGAAAACTATGAGAATCCTTTTTTTTTTAATAAAGCCAAGCTTTTGCCCATCACTCTCAGTACACTAGCATTATAATTAAAAGTATTTTAAACACATTTTACAAAGTTGATGATAAAGATTGTTTTTAGAGTCTCAGGTCATTTCAAAATGTTCTAAAGACAAAGTAAGTTTTATTTTGACCAAGGCTTCATTTCCCTGCTCTTCCCCAATATAGAAGATTTAAACATTTAAATACTTTAGGATCTAAAACTGGTTTGGAAGTGAGATACAAGAATGAATTCTAAATTTTGTCCATGATCACACAGTACAGCAAATACATTTTCTCAAACTAGAACACAAAGTACTTCAGTCCGAAGAAGGGTCCCACTATTAAACATTGCTTATCCATTTCCTCCACAGATGCTGCCTGACCCACTGAGTTACTCTAGTACTTGTGTGTTTTGCTCAGGATTCCAGCATTTGCAGATCCTTGAGTCTATTTTCTCCAAGCCTTGTTGAAACATCAAAAGGCTGTGCTCTGGGGCTCCCTATGGGTCTCTTTAGTAACTCACATTTATCCTGGGTCAGGTTCATAAAGATAGTTCTTTCACAGTGAAGTAAATGTGCACAGTTCTGAATGCAATTGCAAGCTACTTTTCCAGGTGCTTTTGGAGATACAGCACATAAACAGACCCTTTGGCCCACT
>NW_027604315.1:2500-4883 GCF_053455715.1 Rhinoraja longicauda
ACCCCCTCCACTTTTACCCCCCAGTATGGCCTACTACCCCCACTAGAACTTTTTATTTCAAACTGCCGGCGTGACATCGGCCGCCTCAAATTTTCCACTCCCCTGACTAACTCCAACCTCTCCCCTCCTGAACGTGCAGCCCTCAACTCACTCCGCAACAACCCGGACTTAATAATTAAACCCGCTGACAAGGGAGGGGCTGTGGTAGTCTGGCGTGCTGACCTCTACCGCACCGAGGCCAGACGACAACTATCAGACACCTCTTCCTACCTATCCCTGGACCATGACACCACCGATAATCACCAGACCTTCATCAGCAGCACCATCACCGACCTCACCAACTCCGGCGAACTACCCCTCAGTGCATCCAATCTCAGAGTTCCCCCAGCCCCGCACGGCCCGATTCTACCTCCTACCCAAAATCCACAAACACAATTGTCCCGGCAGACCCATTGTCTCTGCCTGCTCATGCCCCACCGAACTTATCTCTACCTACCTCGACTCCATCCTATCCCCCCATGTAAAATCCCTCCCCACCTACGTCCAAGACACCTCACACGCTCTCCATCTCCTGGATAACTTCCGGTTCCCAGGCCCCCACTCCCTCATTTTCACCATGGATGTCCAGTCACTCTACACTTCCATCCCCCACAAGGATGGTCTCGAAGCCCTCTGTTTCTTCCTCGACCGTAGAACCAGCCAATCCCCATCGACCAACACTCTCCTCCGCCTAGCAGAGCTGGTTCTTACCCTCAACAACTTCTCCTTTGACTCCTCCCACTTCCTCCAAACCAGAGGCGTAGCTATGGGCACTCGCATGGGCCCTAGCTACGCCTGCCTCTTTGTCGGGTACGTCGAACAATCCCTGTTCCATCCCCGAACTCTACCTCCGCTACATCGACGACTGCATTGGTGCTACCTCTTGCACCCATGCAGAAATCACTGACTTTATACACTTCACCTCCAATTTCCATCCTGCCCTTAAATATACCTGGACTATCTCTGACATCTCCCTCCCGTTTCTGGACCCTCACCATCTCCATCAATGGAGAAAAACTAGTGACGGACATTTATTACAAGCCCACCGACTCGCACAGCTATCTGGACTACACTTCTTCCCACCCGGTCCCCTGCAAAAAGTATATCCCCTACTCCCAATTCCTCCGTCTACGCCGCATCTGCGCCCGGGATGAGGTGTTTCAGACTAGGGCTTCCGAGATGTCCTCGTTTTCAGAAAACGGGGCTTCCCCTCCTCCATTATAGATGAGGCTCTCACTAGGGTCTCTTCTACATCCCGCAGCTCCGCTCTTGCTCCCCATCCCCCCACTCGCAACAAGGACAGGATCCCCCTCGTTCTCACCTTCCACCCCACCAGCCAGCGGATCCAGCATATCATCCACCAACATTTCCGTCACCTACAACAGGACACCACCACTGGCCATATCTTCCCATCCCCTCCCCTCTCTGCATTCCGCAGAGACCGTTCCCTCCGCAACTCCCTGGTCCACTCGTCCCTCCTACCCAAAACCACCCTAACCCCGGGCACTTTCCCCTGCAACCGCACGAGATGCAACACCTGTCCCTTTACCTCCCCCCTCAACTCCCAAACATTCTTTCCAGGTGAGACAGAGGTTCACCTGCGCCTCCTCCAACCTCATCTATTGCATCCGCTGCTCTAGATGTCAACTTATCTATATCGGCGAAACCAAGCGCAGGCTCGGCGATCGCTTCGCTGAAAATCTGCGCTCGGTCCGCATTAACGCAACTGATCTCCCAGTGGCCCAGCACTTTAACTCCCCCTCCCATTCCCAGTCTGACCTCTCTGTCATGGGCCTCCTCCAGTGCAATAGTGAGGCCCGCCGCAAATTGGAGGAGCAGCACCTCATATTTCGCCTGGGCAGTTAGCGGCCCGGTGGTATGAACGTCGACTTCTCCAACTTCAGATAGCTCCTCTGTCCCTCCTCCTTCCCAGATCTCCCTCTATCTTCCTGCCTCCACCTATATCCTTCCTTTGTCCCACCCCCGACATCAGTCTGAAGAAGGGTCTCGACCCGAAACGTCACCCATTCCTTCTCTCCCGAGATGCTGCCTGACCTGCTGAGTTACTCCAGCATTTTGTGAATCAATCTATCTATCTATCTATCTATCTATCTATCTATCTATCTATCTATCTATCTATCTATCTATCTATCTATCTATCTATCTATCTATCTATCTATCTATCTATCTATCTATCTATCTATCTATCTATCTATCTATCTATCTATCTATCTATCAATCTATCCATCCATCCATCCATCCATCCATCCATCCATCCATCCATCCATCCATCCATCCATCCATCCATCCATCCATCCATCCATCCATCCATCCATCCATCCAT
>NW_027604316.1:0-4882 GCF_053455715.1 Rhinoraja longicauda
TCTTAAGAAACTGGGATGCATGATTAACTATTGCAATGTAACATGATACAGGTGGAAGGTGATCGTTGCAATAAACTGGAGTGTTGTGTTTTGTTGATGCATCAATTCTAAGTGAGCTTAAGTTTACTCCGAGAAGAATGCCAATACAATAATGGAATGCTATGGAGAAACGCGTGTTGCCTTGAAGGCAATACAATCATGGAAGGTGCAATACTTTATTTGAGTCGCTGATGATGTGCTACTGAAGCTGTGAGATAAAGGAAATTTGCTGAGACTGTTTATGGTTTTGCATTTAGTTCTTTAAGTGATGGATCCATGGAAACATAATTTAGCACGCCGTCGAAGACAGATTTAAGAAGCCTCAGTAAAAGCTGAAGTATAAAACAGCAAATAAATACCACTACTCAAGCAATATCTTGAGTGAAATGTTTCCAAATAGTCCTGACATTCTCTTTTTAAGATTCAAATAGGGAAAAATGATATGAGTTGATAGATTCAGCAAGCTCCATCGACCTTTGGGAAATTCAATAGCTGTAAAAAAGTACACATGATCTTGATTTACATCTGGAAAATAAATAATATCTTCCCTGCGCCATGGAAGCTCTGAAAAGTCTTTCAAAAACCGCAACTGCTGCAAATCTGGAATTGGTTGGTTGAAAAATACAGCATGGAAACAGGCCATTTGGCCCACCGAGTCCACGCCAACCATTGATCACTCTTACACACAAGTTCTGTTATCCCACTTTCACATCCACTCTATTAGGGGCAATTTACAGAGGCCAATCAATCTCCAAACCCGCATGTCTTTGACATGTGGGAGGAAAGCAGAGCACCCAGAGGAAAGGTACAAATTCCTTGGTACATACAGCATCCAAGGTCAGGATCGAACCCGGGTCTCCGGTGCCATTGAGGCAGCAGCTCGACCAGCTGCACCACTGTGCTGCCCAGTTGAATAGAAGCAGAATTTTCTGATATTACTCAGTAGGTAAGGCAACTTCTGCAGAGTGCGAGACAGAGTTAATGATTTGGATTAATGATCATTTCTTCAAAGTGCATTGCTGTCAGTTGTGGGGGGGGGGGGGGGGGTGAGGAGAGGGAGGGGGGAGAGTGATGGAACTTAGGATATGCCTGTGATGCACTGGTGCCAAGAGCAAATTGAAGGCCCTCACTGAAGATGCAAAGGGCACAGAGGAGGTTTATGACGATGCTGCCAGGACTTGATTTCCTGAAGTATAAGCCGAGATTGGGCAGGCTAGGACTTTATTCCTTCGAGCACAGGAGGCTGAGAGGTGGTGTATACAATCATGAGGGGAAAAGATAGGGTGAATGCGCAGAGCCTACGACCCATGGAGAGGGAGTAAAGCCAAAGGATGTAGGTTTAAAGGTGAAGGGAAAAATATAATAGGAACCTGAGGGACAACGTTTTCACACAGAGGTTGGTGGGTATATGGAACGAGCTGCCAGAAGGAGTAGTTGCGGCAGGCACAATAAAAACATTTAAAAGACAGGTACATGGATAGGAAAGATAGGAGGGATATGGGACAAATGCAGACTTATGGGTCGTTTTAGTTGGCATGGATGAGTTTTGTTGAGGGGTCCATTTCAGTGCTAGAATGCTATTAATAGTCTGAGGGCGGAGGGAGAAGGTGTGTTAATGGTAGTTCATCGATCTGCATTAGGTGTAAATAGATAGAGAACAGTGAAGAGAGAGACAAGATAAACTAGCTGGAGCCATGAATTAGGTAGTGTTGCTCCATTTTCTCCGAGTGCTCTGGTTTCTTCCCACACTACAAAGACAGAGATTTGTACGTTAATTGACTTTGGTAAAATTGAAAAATTGGCCCTAGTGGGTAAGATAATGTCAGTGTAATGCCAGGGGTGATTGCTGGTCGACGCTGATCTCAGTGGGCCGCAGAGCCTGCTTCCACTGCTGTACAGGTTTGTAGGTGAATTGGCTTCAGTAAAATTGTACAATTGTCCTGAGTGTGTGGGATAGCACTAGTGTTAGTGCACTGAGTGGTCGCTGGTCGGCGCGGACTCAGTGGGCTGAAGGACATGTTTCCTCGCTGTATCTAGTCTAAAGGATCACAGAATTACTAGATGCTCAGAGGAGGATGAGAAGCCAACTGAGGAAGCAGGGAAGTCAAGTGAACAATGGGAAAACTCTCCGCCAGTTCAAATCTGGCCTAGCACGGCAGAAACCTTTTTTTGTTTGTTGGAGGCCAACAATCTCAGGCTCAGACATGATCACAGATGTCCTTCAGGAAAGTATCTTTGGCCTTGCTGAGCTCAACTACTTCAATGTTTTTTCATCCAAATTGTCAGAAGGGGAGATGTTTGCTGATGATTGAACAGTTTTCAGGTACCTGCACAAATTCCTCAGGTAATGGGTAAAATACAGCGCAGGAGTAACTCAGCGGGTCAGGCAACATCTGTGGAGGGAATGGATAGGCGTCAGGACCTTTGGGTCAGGACCCTTCTTTAGACCTGGAACATAGTTGAGGAGCAGAGTAGCAGCTGGAATCGCAGAGGGGGAACCACAGGAGATGCAACAACTGTCCTTGTACCTCCTCCTTCGACTCCATCCAAGGACCCCAACAGTCCTTTCAGGTGAGGCAGAGGTTTACTTGCATCTCCTCCAACCTCATCTACTCTTACACATAGAGTAACTCAGGAGGTCAGGCAGCATCTGTGGACGGGATAGGTTAGGACCCTTCCTCAGTCGATCGAAACATTGCCTATCCATTCCCTCCACGGATGCTGCTTGACCTGTTGAGTTGCTCCAGTCCCATGTCTTTTTTAAGCATACAACTCTCTTCTCTCTTGGCCGCTAGCATAGCTGCACACAAGCATTAACAAGGACAGCTTGTCTGTATATGTAGATAAGCAAAAATCCCATTCTGTTTATCTACTTCAGAGGCCCATTAGTCATCTTGGAAGCTCTCAAGAACCCCTCAGCTTGCAAACTATCGTCTGCATCTTCCAATTGTCCTCAGGCAGGCAACTTTGGCCAACTGGCATCCTCCTGATTTGGTCCTCGCTTTCCGTTGCCATCATTTATCAGGTAGGCATAAAATGAAGTAGCCTATTCAGATCTTTTCAATTACTTGTGGAGACAAGGAACTGCAGATGCTGGTTTACAGAACAAAAGACATAGTTCTGGAGTAACTCAATGGGTTAAGCAGCATCTTTGGAGAACATAGATAGGTGATGTTTCAGGTTGGGACGCATTTTCAGACTTCAGATTAATGACTTGTTCTGCAAAATTTCTGGGACATAGGCGGTTTAGTTTAGTTTAGAGAAACAGTAAGGGAACAGGGCTTCCAGCTCACCGAGTCCATGCCAACCCTCGACCATCCATTGCTATTCCATTTTCGCATCTACTCCCGACACACCAGGGGCAGTTTACAGAGGCCAATTAACCTACAAACTTGCACATCTTTGCAATGTGGGAGGAAACCGGAGCACCCGAAGGAAGAACGTGTGAACTCCACACGGACAGCACGCGAGGTCAGGATCCCAGGTCTCCGGTGTTGTGAGGCAACAGCTCTCCCGCTACGCCCGAGACAGCCAGAAAGGTAGTGGGAGCTGTACTCAGGGTCTATTCACATTTGCACGCAATCGATTGACGCACTTTCAATTTTTCATCTGATCATGCAAATTTGGCAAACCATTTTGAAATGAATAAGTTGCCCAGAGGCAGAGTAAGCCCTGCCGAAAATGACAAACGTGGCATTTAAGAGACTTTTGGACGGGCACATGGTAATGCAGGGAATGGAGGGATGGAGTTTATGTAAAGGCAGATAAGAGTTGGTCTTGCCATCATGCTCGGCACAGACATTATGGGCCGAAGGGCCTGTTCCTGTGCTGTACACTGTTCTTTGTTTTACATTTGGTTTAGTTTGTTGTCATGTACAGTGACAGTACAAGGTACAGTGAAAAGCTTTTATTGCGTGCCAACCAGTCAGCAGTAAGACAACACATGATTACAATCGAACCATCCTCAGTGTACAAATAATAGAGTGGAATTATAAGAGTGAAAATAATTAAAACTTTTTGCCATGATTTAGTTCAGATTAGTTTATTGTCACGTGTGCCAACGTACAGTGAAAAGCTTTTGTTGCATGCAATCCAGTTAGTGGGCAGACTCTATATGACTACAATCGAGCCGTCCACTGTGTACAGATCCACGATAAAGGGAATAACATGAATAATGTTTAATGCAAGATAAAGTCCAATCAAAGGTGGTCCGAGGGTCTCCGATGGGGTAGCTAGTCGTCCCTCGAGGTCGAGGATGATGGTCTATGTTCTGTTGTTTTTATGAACTCTCAGGTGGCTTATGAGTCCAAAGTTGAGCGACTGAATCAAGTATTCACCACTTCCGTGCCGGTTCTTGACTAGGAGCTTCCAACCATCACGTAGCCTGCTCCCGTCACCCTTCCCCCATCGTCGAAAGTCTTGAGTGAAGTTCTGTGCTGCTCACGGAACGAAGAAGCCTGTGCGTGTGTTTGTTTAACGTGTACTTGACGTTGCACTCCAAGAAGCACACGGCCCTTCACAAATCAATCCACTCATTCCAATGGCAAGGGAGCCAAGACGATTGGAGCTGATGGATCTGTTGCAGCCTTCATCCGCCTTCACAGTTGTTGAGTTCAAGATAACTTCATTCGCCTGGTCCGCCGTTGAGATCTTGTAGGTTGGATCGTTCTTAGTCTGGACCCTCATCCTTGACCTTACCGCCATGGGTGGCCCTACCAGAAGCTAGTGCTTCCGACTGCATCGCTCTCGGAATCATGGGGGCACGCAAGGCTCTTCACCACAACAAGGTGAACGATCCGAAGAGGGGTAGATAGTAGCTCAGAACCACTCTCTAGTTGTTGGT
>NW_027604317.1:0-4873 GCF_053455715.1 Rhinoraja longicauda
ATAGCGTAGATGAGGTGATCAATTGTGGTTCCTGTGGCAGCTCCTTCATCCGAGGGATCAATCTCAACTTCAGCCTCTACATCGTATTGTAGGTAAGGATCGCTATCCTTAAAATATATAGTGTCAGGGCATGATATTCTGCGGATCAGGTGTAGTAAATGGGATTGCGTAACTGGATAGCATAGACATAGATAGGTGCTTGGCTCCTTTCTCTGCTGTGTGGCTCTATGACCCTCGGACAAATGTGTGCACGTTTCTCCATTTGTGCTATCACCGTCAGTAGTTAGAGCAGTGCTTCACTATCATTTCCTTGTATGGGCCGAGCTGTATGGGGAGATGAGGACTTTATTCCATGGAGCGCATGAAGCTGAGTGGTAATCATAAAGGTGCATAACGGGAAGAGATATGTTGTATGCTCAGAGTATTTTACCCGGGACGGGGAATCAAGAAACAAAGGTCATAGGTTTATAGTGTGAGGGCAAGGTTTACAAAGAACCTACCCGGAAGAATTCACACCCAGACGGCGATGCGTGTATGGAACACGCTCTCAGAGTCGTCACTTGAAATATGTTGTCGAAGCTCGCATTTCTACAGGCACTACGTTTGGAAATATAGCTGCCATCTCGACAGCAGAAAGAGTTAAATAGGAGACCGACTTTGGTTATTTGTGTTGAACAATAAATGTTCGTCAGGAACTGATTCTCCAGCACAGTCCAGGTACGCTGACGCGCCAGTTTACACTCTAATTCAGAGTGCGGTACAACACCAGTGTTTGCGTGCTTGCACTTTGCGAGACGGGACCACATCCTGCATTTGCTTTACCAGCATCGGAGCTTTGTTAAGATCATCCATTTGTGACATTAGATGCTCTTCCTCTCTCAACGGATGTCTTCTGAGTCATCTGAGTATTTCCTGTTTTCCTCTTGTATGTGTCGATGCCCGGCAACTACTGTGGTCTGCAATGCAGGAGCAGCATTTTTACTGTGTTACTCCTCCTGCCCGTCTTCACTTTCTCTTCGCATTTGTCCAACAGTTTGTTTGTGCTTAACAACCATTCATCACGTCTCTTGAATATCAACACCGTTTGGGTCCATCTTAGTCGCCATCACATTGCGATCATTCCGGCTCCGATCATATTTGGTACTTATCTCAGATCATTGGGATTGGTCAGGTTAGGCTATGAATATTACTGTCACGTGTACCGAGGCACAGTGAAAAGCTGCGTTGCTTCCTATCCACTCAGATCAGACATACCATACATAGATACAATCAGTTCAAACAAATTCATTAGACAGGACAACAGAGATAATGCGGAAGGCAGTATATAGTTCATGATGTAGAATATCATCCCGATCATTGTTCTTTGTATCCATCAAACTCGAAATTGTCCGTGTATTTGTAAGAATGAATATCATTTGCTCAAACTGCATTGAATAATTCCGTTCTTCGTGGAACTCGATATGTGCAGTCGGAGAATTGGAGCTGTGCATAAACATTAAAAAATGTGTATATTTGTCGAGAATTTTAAGAATTATAAGTAAGGTGAGTCGGTTATAGTTTGGTTATCCCTGGAGCTCATATACTGGAGAGCATGATGGGAAAGTTGACAAGATAGAATGTAGTTAAAATAGCTAAAGCTGAAACATTCTGCTGAGAAGCAGGGTTTCTTATCAGTAGGCGGAGGATAATCCTTTGTAGTTATGTTTAGGTTCTTATCTGTTGCAATCCTCCATTACAGCTGCTTTTGTTTACCGTGTTTCGCAGGCAAGTCTCCCAAAGGTTGACAGATGATCTCATTTGCGATGGGACTCCATTTGGCGAGGAGAATCTGGTCTTTTATGATATCTACATGTAACATATCAGGGTGGGAGATTTCTAACCACAAGAGCCCCAATATGAAAGTTTTATCTGGGGAAACACAAAGATGAAAGTTTACAGGGACATTGATGAATGATGGTTTATTTCAAATCCACAGGTAACCATTGTGTCATGAGTGCATAAGAATCCTACAGTGACTGTAAGATGTTGAAGCAGCTTGAGCTTGCTCACATTGTTTCTCGATGTACATCGCTAAGGCTTTTATTAAACCGACTTGTTCGATGGCCTCTCCACTAGCCTACGAGTCCTTTATTTTGTGCCTGTGCCTATCTGAGTAAATTTAGATATAGGGTACGGGTAAAGCATAAAATCCGTTCCCACATGTACAAAACATGTTACTTAACTGTGCCATGTTTGCGCGAAGGATGATGCAATCCTTCGATAAACTATGAGAACCTTGGTTTGTGTTGTTGTAAACAATTAAAATATGTGGCTCATGGCGTTTTAGCTTTTGTGTTATGTTCGTTATTGTCACATGTACCGAGGAACATTAAACACATTTTTTTCTATGCTATCCAAACCGGTCACATGTACCATACAGATACAATCAGTTCAACCGAGAGGGCAGAGGGTGATAGGTCTAAGGATTCACACAGGGTGGTGGGAATATGAGTTTGCACAGACGGTGGTGGGTATACGGTATGCGCTGCCGAAGGACGTCGTGGAGGCAGAAGCTATGGTAATATTTAAAATACATTGGACAGGTACATGGATAGCAAAGGTTTAGAGTAATTCTGGCCAAACTCTCTAAGTGGGACCTGCGTAGATGGGCCACATTGATCGGCAAGGGCAAGCTGAGTCGAAGGGTCTGTGGCCGTACTTTGATACTCTGCGACAATAGATGGAGATACAAAGTGCAGAATACAGTTTTTAGAATTGTAGCTGTATTGTGGAGCATCAATTTTTAAAAGTCCAATATTTGCAATGGGGTAGATAGGAATAGCATATGGAGGAACCGTGCAGAAGCCTGATCACAGAGGAAAATAAGCCATTGGTGGTGGATTGAGCAACACATAGAAGTCTCTGCAATTTATCTTGGTCTCGTTAGAGCTGCTCATAAAGCAAACTGTGATACAACCCGATAATGTTCTTTCTATGGTTCATCTGTTGAAGTTTTACAAGAATCACTTTAAGGATGCTAATGTCCACCGTTTCCTTGTGAAGTAGTGGCGTCGGTGCGCCTTAGTGGGTTTCGCATCAATGTGATTGCTCCACAACATATCGTTGGTTATGTTAACGACATGGAATTTGAGCTCTCAACCATTTTCCATTCCGTGCCATTGATGCAGGTTGGGGTAAATACTCGGCATTGCATCCTGAAGGCAATAACTATCTCCTTCGTCTTGCTGACATTGAAAGAAGGGTTATTGTTATGCCACCATGTCAATAAGTTCACTATCTGCTTCTTGTACTTCGTCTCGCCATTGCTCATCATCCCATCATTCACAATGATGTCTTCTGCGAACAAGTAGGTGCAATTAGAGCCGAATATGGGCACACGGTTCCGACTGTAAATGAGCTAGAATAGTGGACTGAGAGCGGATACGTGCAGTGCTCCATCTTCGAAGTTATTATTTTTAAGGAGTTGTCGCCTATCCTTATTAATTGTGGGCTGTGGGGCTACAAATCGAGCATCCAGTGGTGGAGCAGGGAGGTTATCCCTCGGACCAAGAGTTTGGAACATGTCGTTCCTCCAAACATGCACAGAGTGGAGGATCTCATCAATTGTTGTTCCTTTGACAGCCGTTTCCTCCGCAGATAAATGTAGACTTCATCTCTGCACCGAAAGTAAGTAGTTAAGGCGGAAATTATGACAAATGTTCAAAGATAGTTAGACAGCCTCATGAAAGGGAAGGATTGAAATTAGTGGCGAAAGGTGGGTCGGAGTGACTAGTGTAGATGGGGCACATTGGTCGGCATGGGTAAGCTTGGTCGAAATGCACGCTGTCCATTCAGTTCAGATATGCCATACATTGATACAATCAGTCCTGCAGATGGAGGGAAGAGGAAGACAGAGATTGCAGAATATACTGTAGTTCATTATAAAGAATATCAGGTTGAATATTGTTGATTATTTCCATCACACCCTGAATTGTCCGTGCATTTCTGCGAACGAATAAGATTTTAGCAAGCCACATTGCATAATTCCTTTCTCTGTAGAACTTGACAAGTGCAGTTGGAGAATTCGAGTTCTGTGAAAACACAAAGCAAATAATTTGTGCAAACATATTATTTAAGTGTATAGAAGTGCACATCTGGAACAATGGATGATGCTGTGCCTCTGCAGCCTACGAAACAATCATCTGGTTTCGTGGTGTTGCAAACAATGCAGATGGTCGGCGATTTAGGTTTCAGCTTCATGTTTAGGGATTTTATTGTCATATGTACCGAGGTACAGCAAACAACTTTGTTCTGCATGCTGTCAAAACAGATTACATATATAATACATGGATACTATTGGTTTAAATTCGAGGACAGAGGTCACTGGGTAAATGGATCCACTCAGAGCGTGGTAGGTACAAGGATTCGCACAGCGGGTATTGAATGAGCTGCCGAAGGAGGTAGTTGAGGTAGAAACCATAACAACATTAAAAATACATTTGGGCAAACACAAATAGAAAGATTTCGGATTGATACGTGCCAAAGGCGGCAGGTGGGATTTGTGTAGATGGGCTACATTGATCGGCATTGGCAGGCTGGGCTGAAGGACATTTTCGAGCGTTGTGCGACTCGTGCCAATAGATTGAGCAAAGTGGAAAATACGGAGTGCAGAATACATTTATCAGCATTGTAGCTCATTGTTGTGCCTCAGTACCTGAGACAAAGTTCAATGTCAATAGTGGGGTAGAAGGAATTAATCGATATCCTAGCCGACGAAGGAACAGACCATAAACCTGATAACGGAGGAATTTAAGTTATTCCTAAGTCACGTGATGCGCGCTTACAAGCATATCCACCTGTTGCCAGATCGGAGCAGGGGAAAGAAGCACTGACC
>NW_027604318.1:0-4859 GCF_053455715.1 Rhinoraja longicauda
TGCGTGCTACCCAGTCAATGGAAACAAAATACTTCATTACAGTCGAGCCATTTACATAGTATAGATACATGATAAGGGGATAACGTTCAGTGCGAGGTAAAGCCTGCAAAATCCGATCGAGGATAGTCCGAGGATCAACAAAGAGGTAGATAGTAGTTCAGCACTGCTTTCTGGTTGTGGTGGGATGATTCCGTTGCCTGATAACAGCTGGGAATACGCTGTCCCTGAAACTGGAGGTGTGCATTTTCACACCTCTGTACATTTTGCCAGATGGGACAGACGAGAAGCAGGAGTTGCGATGGTATAACTCGTCCTTGATTATGCTGCTGGCCTTGCCGAGGCAGCGTGGTTTATAAATTGAGTCAATATAACGGAAGTCGGTTTGTGTGATGGTCTGGACAATTCACTGCAATTTCTGGCGTTCTTGTATGGAGCTGTTCCTAAACCAAGCTGTGATGCATCTTGATAAAATACTTTCAATGGTGCATCTGTAGATGTTGGTGAGAGTTGTAGAGGGCACGCCGAACTGGCTAAACCTGCTAAGGACACGGATGGGTGAAGTTTCGGTTCGGGACCTTTCTTCAGACTGATTGTGGTGGGACGGGGGAACAGCAGGACAAAGCGACTTGAACGATGACCGGGTGAATACCGTTTTCATTGTCAGGTGCGAGGTAAGCGTTGAGCAGGACGGAATTATAAAGAAAGAGGAAGTAATATCGGTTGAAGATGTGGTGGAGGGGATGTATTGGTGCGAGTCCGGATGAAGCACGAGGAAGAGCGAGGGGGAAGTGGGAATTTGCACTTAGTTACCTAACATTGGATAATTCAAAGTTCATACCATTAGGAATTCTCTGCCTCAGAAGGCAGTGGAGGCCAATTCTCTGAATGCACTCAAGAGAGAGCTCGATAGAGCTCTTAAGGATAGCGGAGTCAGGGGGTATGGGGAGAAGGCAGGAACGGGGTAGTGATTGAGAATGATCAGCCATGATCACATTGAATGGTGGTGCGTACAGGCTCGAAGGGCAGAATGGCCTCCTCCTGCACCTATTGTCTATTGTCTATTGTTGCAAGGCACCAATGGCGGAATATGAAGTGGCGTTCTTTCAGTTTGCATGTCGCTTCAGTCTGGCAATAGATGAAGCAAAGGACAGAAAGGTCAGTGTGGGAAGGCGAGTTACAACGGGAAGATGCGGGAGGCCTTGACGGAACGACGGTAAGTGTTCGGCGGAACGGTCGCCGAGTCTCCACTTGAACACGCCGATGCAAAGGAGACCATACCTGGAACACCGCATGCAATAGAAGGGAATAGATGAGGTGCATGTGAACAGCAGCCTCACCTGGAAGGGCTATTGAAGTGTGAGGGAACGGGGTAGAGAGACATCCCATGGTGGCTGGCCGTTTTAACCGCACTTCGCAAGAAAGGCCTTGGAGAGAGAGGTGAGGGCGTGCAGGAGGAAGGTTGGGGAAAAGAGAAAGACAGATAGGGAGTACGGTGATGAAAGGAAGAGATGGCGGAGAAGACGAAAGAAGAGATGGAGGGAGAGTTAAATAACAAAGGGAGAGTGGGAACATGAAAAGAGAGCGGAGTTCAGATCGCGTGGGTTGGCAAAACGGAGCGATGGAAGGGTCAGATAGTTAAAAAGAAACGGAGGGATAAATGCAATGGGGGTGAGAAGGAGGGGGGTTAGGAGAGAGAGGTTGACAGAGAGATGGCGGAGCCGAGAGTAAGGATAGAGATGGTAGGAGAGAGTGATAGTTCAGAGAGAGCGACAGCAGTAAGGATGGAGGGAGAGAGAAAGGGAGGAGGGAGAGAGAAAGGGAGGAGGGAGATGTGCCGCATCATTCGCTGTGTTATTTGGGTTTCGGACAATACTGAAGCCACAATGTTTCTGTTCTCTGAGTGTCGTGAGTCTTTGGGTCGTTCCTCCTCAGAGGTGACGAAGGCAGAGAATGTTATTGTCCCGGCGCAAAATCAGACCCACTGCAGGCAAGCAAGGAGTGAATGGTTACCGGCCTCGCCGGGAGTGTGGGGGTGAGGTTGCAGTCAGTTAAGCCGCGATCATATTGAGTGGTGAAACAGAGTGGAGGGGCCACTTTAGTGCGAGGTGATCTGTTGACCTAATTCCTCAACCTGTGGACAAATGTCGCCCAGTCCACCTTCAAACTGGGCACCAGAAGCCCTGAGAGGGTCCCTGGAATTTGGGATTGCCTTAGTGAGTGAAGCGAATTGAATGAAATCAGACAAACAACACGAGGCGGAGAGTTGGACCTGATGGAGTTTGAAACAATATCCCCTTTGCTGGAACAATGCCGCTCCCAATTTCCATCCCTCAGTATCGCCACAATTCCCAGTCTTCGGAGTTTCTCAATCAATTCCCTGAATAAATCACGACCTGTCTCAGCAGGGATTTCACTTGGCTGATGTCATCTGTTTGCGAATCATTTCAAAATCTCTATTTTTAAATTCTGCTAAAACTTTACGGTCCCGGTGGTACGGAAAATGGTATAAAATCTC
This sequence comes from Rhinoraja longicauda, assembly GCF_053455715.1. Lineage (NCBI taxonomy): Eukaryota > Metazoa > Chordata > Chondrichthyes > Rajiformes > Arhynchobatidae > Rhinoraja > Rhinoraja longicauda. The sequence goes on from NW_027604318.1 coordinate 2,516, forward strand.
CGGGAATGTTCTGCCCCAGCATTTCATTCCGAGAGATTACCGGTAGCTCACGGGGACACGTCGCTGGGCAGAGAAAATGCCCAGTCAAAAACGTGTGGAATTTTACGCGGTGGAGAAAATCTTGTATGTGATCATTGCTGCCGTTGGAGTCCCTGGTAAGTGAGCAGAACAATTCAAGTTTTATAACTCCGTCTGTTAACCGGCGTTCACCTGATTCTGATCGTGTTACAATATTCCCAACTGATGATCGTTGTGCAAGAATATGTGAATTATATCAAGTATATCCTCTCATTGAAATATCTTTGAATTAACGCTGTGATTTTTCTTACATTCAGACAGCCGAAACTCACCCTCTCTTTCTCCCACTGCCGGGACCCACTAGAATGTTGTTCTTGCCTTCAGTGGGACCTTGCCCAGAGTTGTCCCAGTGCTCGGGACAGGCAGCTCTCCGGGACGGTGTGACAGGGAGGGGTTTACATTGTGAAGTTCACTGTTTCTGAGTTATTGATCAGAGTGAACACCCGCTCGTGTGGACATGTCTCACTGTGGAGTCTGTTACAGTCGGATTCAACCCTCCTGTTGGTCAATAATTGGACCGATCTCCTGAACCGGTGGCCGCGGATCTACCGGCCTGTGTTGTTACCGACCTGAACTCAGTGTGGAATGAATCCATTAACGGAGCCACTCTGCTGCCGGATCCTAAGTTGTCCCTGCGTTCCCTCTGGAACCCTTCTCGTCCCCATCAGATGCCGAGTTCCCAGAGCCCTGGTTAAACGCGGCCGGTCACGGTTAAGTCTGTGAAACCGGCCCCATCAGAGACTGAGCGGGGTTAACTGTAGACAGGACCATTCCGCCTATTGTAGCGGGCGGCTGCTCGTTCCCTCCCCGCCCTTTACCCCGCCCGTCGCCTTATCTCCTCTCCCCTGAAGCAGGCAGGTCGGGGCACAGTCGGAGCCGGGTCTGACATTGTGAAACCTGCAGCCGCGCACCGACTCCAACACTCCTGATCTCCAGCTGAAAGTGGAGCCGGTGTTCAGCCCCGGAGACCGTGTTCAGTAATGCCCAGTGTCCGCTCCCCTTCTCTTTCTGCAGTGAATTTAGTGGCGATTGTGATCCTGTCCCGGGGAAAGTGCGGCCTCTCCACCTGCACCACTCGCTACCTGGTGGCCATGGCAGCGGCCGATCTACTCACCCTGGTCACCGAGGTCATTTTGACTCGGATCCGATACCAATACTTTTTTTGGAGTTTCCTGACCATCACCCCTGTGTGCAGTGTTAACGCTGGACTGAGGAATGCAGCTACAGACTGTTCTGTCTGGTTCACCGTCACTTTCACATTTGATCGCTTTGTCGCCATTTGTTGCCAGAAGCTGAAAACTAAATATTGCACCGGGAAAACTGCGGCTGCGGTTCTCGCAATAGCCGGCGTTCTGCTGTGTCTGAAAAACGTTCCCCGCTACTTCACACTGGAAACCTGGACAACCATCGACAATGTCCCGTGGGGCTGTGTCACGGTGGACAGTGTTTACACTGACCCCGGGTGGGTGGCATTTGACTGGATCGACACGGTTTTAACTCCGCTCCTCCCTTTCGCTGTGATCCTGCTGCTCAACGCTCTGACAGTCCGGCACATTTTAGTGGCCAGTCGGGTCCGTCAGGGGCTGAGGGGTGAGAGCAAGGGGGAGAAGCGCAATGACCCGGAGATGGAGAGCAGGAGGAGGTCTGTGGTTTTACTCTTCACCATCTCCGGCAGCTTCATCCTCCTGTGGATGACGCTGGTTGTAGAATTCTTCTATTATCAGATCACAGGGATTGGAAATGATAAGAATGATTCCCAATTTATCTTTAACTACGTCGCGTATTTGCTGAGGAATCTCAGCTGCTGCACCAACACATTTATTTACGCGGCGACCCAGTCCAAGTTCAGGGAGCAGGTGAAGATCGCGGTGAAATATCCGCTCACCTCAGCGCTGCGGCTCATTAATAAACCCGCGCCCTGAGCGCATCCCAGAGGGCGGCCGCAGTCTCTCCGCTCCGGGCTCCGGCTCCTCACATTCACCGCCGCATCTTCCAGCTGTCAGTCGCGGGCGGATGATCCCATCGCCGGCCCCGCTCCGGGACCCCCAGCCCCTCACATTCACCCAATCGCCCCCTTGCTCAAAGATGCAGATTAAGCAGGAAAAATAACACCATTGCCTGTCATATATATTGATCATTTTTAATGACAGTCCCTGATCATTGATCAAGATCAAGATAGATCAAGATAGCTTTATTTGTCATCCAAATTGGACGAAATTTGGACTGCCATCTCTCTCTCTCCACCTCCCCCTCTCTCTCTCTGCCC
>NW_027604319.1:0-4850 GCF_053455715.1 Rhinoraja longicauda
ACATCAGGACCACCAACACATTGTGTCACTCCATCAGTACTACCCCACAGTCTGTAACTCAATCAATACAACCCCATAATGTGTCTCTCCAACAGTACCCCATACAATCACCAAACCCATCAGTACTACCCCACAGTGTCTCTCTCCATCGGTACATCCCCACAGACTGTGACACAATCAGTACTACCCACTGTTAGTCACTCCATTTCTACAAACCCCCAGTGTGTCACTTCATCAGTAGTACCCCACGGTGTATGACTCCATCGTGTGTCACACAACCAGTACAACCACAGACTCATTCACTTAGTGTTACCCAACAGTGTATGCCTCCGTCAGTACTACCCCACCGTCAGTCCATACTATTCCACAATGTGCATCCCGACAGTGCCACCCCACAGTGTGTCACTGCATCAGTACTAGCCCACTGTGCGCCATTCTATCCATACTACCCCCAGTGTGTGATTCAATCAACACTACACAGATGTGTGTCAATCCATCAGTACAAACCTGCAGTTTGTTAGTCCATCAATACTACCCAACGTTTGTCATTCCATCAGTACTGCCCAACAGCGTGTCACTCCATCAGTCCAACCCCACAGTATGTAATTGCATCAGTACCACCACACAGTTTGTCACTCCATCAGTACTACCTCAAGGAGTGTGATTACATCAGTACTACCCCAGAGTGTCACTCTATCTATACTGGCCTACAGTGTGCCAATTCCTCAGTACTACCTCACAATGTATCACTCCATTAGTACTACCGCACACTGTTTCATCCATCAATACTCACCCACAGTATGTCATTACAACAGAACCACCTCACACTTTGTCAACAGATCAGTTCTATCCCACTGTGTGTCGCTCCATCGGTACTGCTCCACAGTTTATCATAACAACAGTACTACTCCTGATTTTGTCACTCCATCAGTATTAGCCGCAGCGTGTCACTAGATCAGTAGAACCTCAAGTTGTATCACTCCATCAGAACTACTGCAAAGTGTGTCACTCCATCTGTACCAACCCACAGTGTGTTAGTCCACCAACACTACCACAACTGATGTCACTCCATCAGTACTGCTGCAACGTGTGTCACTCCATCTGTACCAACCCACGGTGTGTCACTCCATCAGTACCACTGCAGTGTGTCACTCCATCAGTACTGCCACACAGCGTGTCACATCTTCATTAAAACCCATGTACGCCATTACATCATTCCTAACCAATAGTGTGTCACTCCATCAGCACAAGGTCACACTGTGTTATTCCATCAGTACTGCCCCACAGATGGCCATTCCATCAATACCACCCCACAGTGTACAACTCCATCAGTACGACTCCACAACGTGTTACTCCATCAGTACTTCGTAGTATGTCACTTCATCACTACTGCCCACACTGTGTCCGTTCCTCTGTACTACCTCACAGTGCGTCATTGCATCAGTACGTGTGGCACTCCATCAGTACTCCACACAGTTTGTCATAAGAACAGTACTACTCCACATTGCGTCACCCCAATAGCACTACCCCAGATTGTCACAGAATCAGTAATAGCCCACAGTCTGTCACTGTATCAGTACTGCCCCACAGTATGCCACTCCATCAGTACTACGCCACAGCGTGTTATCCTATCAGGATAATTCCACTGTGTGCCACTCCACATTTCTACCTAACAGAGACTCACGTACTCACACTTGCTCACACACACCCCCGTAAACTCACGAAAGGTCACACAGGCTTCCAGATCTACAGATACTTTATATACGTTTGCACATTCCAACACACTGATCTCACACAAATACTCTCGCACGCTCACTCATACCAATTCAGACTTACACACCACTGACACTCCCAGACACTCTCGCGCACCCTCACACGCTGACATTCATGCACACTCACGCTTATCGTATCTACACCCAAGCTGTTACACAATCGTAAACACACATATTCACACACAAACACAGTCAAACACGCACACACATACCCGCGCACGAAGCCACGCACGATCTCTTACATACAATCACAAGCACTCAAATACATTCTCACACATTCTCACATACAATCTCACATACACGTGCACTCACACCTACAGACACATACACATGTTGTAGCACGAAGAAACACGCGCTCATTCGCACACAGTGACCAGCGAACACACTCACTGACTCAACACCATCATATACTCGCGCACACATACACTCACTATCAAACAATTACATATTCAAACTTTCTCACAAACTCACATTCCCACATATTGTCTCACATTGTCTCGCAGACAAAGAGCCACACACACTCACACACGCAAACACTGTCACTCACAAACACATATGCACTGTCCCACTCAGAGACTCAGATCCATTCAATCGCACCAGCACCCACACTTACTAATGCTCACTCACACTCACACGCACACTCACGCACACGCACAGACAGACCCACACACAAATACAGGCATTCTTATAAACTCTGCCGCCCTCACACACGCATGCACACTTCCACATTTTGGGATTCAATAGGATCCCAGGGTATTCGCAGCGAGCAAGGCAGCGCGGCCGGGAGTGTTCCCGGTAAGCGGGGCCAAGCCCTTCAGTCGGCCCGGTAGACCAGGCTCGCCCACCGCGGACGGCGATGGGAGCCGCGCCTCGGGAGCGAGGTGGGAGCCGCGAGTAACCGCAGAGAGCGAGGTGGACCGTCGAAGAGCGAGGAAGGCCGCCGAGAACGAAGGGGCGACCCGCGGGGCGGCGGCAGGCAGGAGATAGAACTATCCGGCTAACGTCTGTAACTTTGCCGGCGTCAAAATGTAGCGAAACCTGTGTACTGCCTGGGTGACGTATGCTACATGATGTTACCGGGTTGTCTACGAAACAAACCATTTCACTGTATCTGGTACATGTGCCAATAACGTATCATTGAATCATTGAAATTGTTGCAAACACTTACGCATACATACACACTCCAACTTTGCACAATCTCACACATTCACACTTGCATACACGGGCTAACACACTTACGCATGGACTCACACAATCACACTTTCACACACAAACAATAACCAATGCGAGTCAGGATGCATCTCTGGAGAAGTATAGTTTATCAGTTTAGTTTAGTTTCACGGGTTCTGAAGTGTCGTGAAAAGCTTTTGTTAAGTGTTATCCGGTCAACAGAGAGACAATATATGATCATAATCGAGCCATTTACGGTGTGCGGATATATGATAAGGGATAACATTTAGTTCATGGTAAAACCAGCATGTCCCGATCAAAGATTGTCCGAGGGTCACCAAAGATGTAGATAGCAGTTCAACACTGCCCTCTGGTTGTGGTAGGATTATTCAGTTGCGCGATAACAGCTGTTCAGATACTGTGCCTGAATCAGGAGGTGTGCATTTTCACACTTGTATACATTTTGCCTAATGGGAAAGGGAAGTAGAGGGAGTGGCCAGGGTGCAAGTAGTCATTGACTTTGCTCCCAGCCTTGCCCAGGCAGCCTGAGGTATAAATGGAGTAAATATAAGGGAGGTTGCTTTGTGTGATGGTCTGGGCTGCGTCCGCAATTCGCTAGGATTCTTACGGTCTTGGGTGAAACTGTTCCCGAACCAAGCTGTGAGGCATCCTGATAACATACTTTCTATGGTGCATCTGCAGAGGTTAGTGACAGTTGTTGGGGATATGCTGAACGTCCTGAACCTTCCAAGGACATGGATAGCTGACGTACCCGTTCAGGACCCTTCTTCAGGCTTATTGTTGTTGGCAGCGGGAGAAGGCTGGAACAGAGGGTGACAGGACAAAGCAGGTTGAATGATGAGCGGATGCAGGTGAATAGTGTTTTCACAGTCAGGTGGTTGAGACCAGAGAGTAAAGGATAAAAGGAGTGAGATGAGGATTACAGAGGATGGAATTATAAAGAGAGTGGAAGGAATATCGGTAAAGGGGAGGTTGAGGGGATAAGTAGATGCGAGTCCGGGTGAGGCACGAGGAAGAGCGAGGGGAAAGCGGGAATAAGGACGTTAGTTACCTAACATTGGATAATTCAATGTTCAGACCATTAGGTTGTAAAGTACCAAAGCGGGATATGAAGTGGCGTTCTTTACGTTTGCGTGTAGCCTCACTCTGTCAATGGAGGACGTCCAGGACAGAAAGGTCAGTGTGGGAAGGGGAGTTACAATGGTTAGTAACAGGGAGATCCGGCAGACGTTAGCGGAACGAGGGTAAGTGTTCGGCGAAACGGTGGCCGAGTTTCCACTTGACCACGCCGATGTTAAGAAGGCCATGTCTGGAGCACCGCATGAAGTATATGAGATTAGAGGAGGTGCAAGTGAACATCTGTCTCACCTGGAAGGGTTTCTGGAGCGTGAGGGAAGGGGTATAGGGACAGCTGTTACATCCCATGGTGGTTAACCGTTTTAACCGCACTTCCTAAGAAAGGCGTTGGATAGAGAAGTGAGGGCGAGCAGGAGGTGAGTTGGGGGACGTGGAGAGACAGATAGGGAGTACAAAGATGAAATGGAGAGATAGCGGAGACGACGAAAGTGGAAGAGATGGAGCGAGAGTGAAGTATCAACGGGGAGTGGGAAGATGAGGAGAGTGGGGAGTTCAGAGCGAGTGGGTTGGCAAAATGGAGAGAGGGAATGTTCAGAGAAGTGCAGGTAAACGGAGGGAGACATTCAGTGAGAGTAAGAGGGGAGGGATGGTAAAGGGAGAGAGGTTGGTCGAGCGAGGGCGGCGCAGAGAGGGAGAATAAAGAGGGTAGGAGAGAGTGTATCAATTCAAAGAGAGGACAGCAGTAAGGATGGAGGGAGAGAGAAAGGGAGCAGGGAGGTGTGCTGCATCATTTGCAGTTTTATCTGCCTT
>NW_027604320.1:0-4841 GCF_053455715.1 Rhinoraja longicauda
ACAACCAGCGTCAGCCACAGGAGGATGAAGCTGCCGGAGATGGTGAAGAGTAAAACCACAGACCTCCTCCTGCTCTCCATCTCCGGGTCACTGCGCTTCTCCCCCTTGCTCTGACCCCTCAGCCCCTGACGGACCCGACTGGCCACTAAAATGTGCCGGACTGTCAGTGCGTTGAGCAGCAGGATCACAGCGAAAGGGAGGAACGGAGTTAAAACCGTGTCGATCCAGTCAAATGCCACCCACCCGGGGTCAGTGTAATAACTCTCCACCGTTTTACAGTCCCACGGGACATTGTCGATGATCACCCGGGGTTCCAGTGTGAAGTAGCGGGGAACGTTTTTCAGACGCTGCAGAACGCCGGCTGTTGCGAGAACCGCAGCCGCAGTTTTCCCGGTGCAATATTTAGTTTTCAGCTTCTGGCAACAAATGGCGACAAAGCGATCAAAGGTGAAAGTGACGGTGAACCAGACAGAACAGTCTGTAGCTGAATACTTCAGTACTTCGTTAACACGGCACACAGGGGTGATGGACAGGAAACTCCAATAAAAGTAATGGTATCGGATCCAATACAAAATGACCTCGGTGATCAGGGTGAGTAGATCGGCCGCTGCCATGGCCACCAGGTAGCGAGTGGTGCAGGTGGAGAGGCCGCACTTTCCCCGGGACAGGATCACAATCGCCACTAAATTCACTGCGGAAAGAGAAGGGGAGCGGACACTGGGCATTACTGAACACGGTCTCCGGGGCTGAACACCGGCTCCACTTTCAGCTGGAGATCAGGAGTGTTGGAGTCAGTGCGCGGCTGCAGGTTTAACAATGTCAGACCCGGCTCCGACTGTGCCCGACCTGCCTGCTTCAGGGGAGAGGAGATAAGGCGATGGGCGGGGTAAAGGGAGGGGAGGGAACGAGCAGCCGCCCGCTACAATAGGCGGAATGGTCCTGTCTACAGTTAACCCCGCTCACAGTCTCTGATGGGGCCGGTTTCACAGAATTAACCGTGACCGGCCGCGTTTAACCAGGGCTCTGGGAACTCGGCATCTGATGGGGACGAGGAGGGTTCCAGAGGAAAGGCAGGGACAACTTAGGATCCGGCAGCAGAGTGGCTCCGTTAATGGATTCATTCCTCAGTTCGGTAACAACACACGCCGGTAGATCCGCGGCCACCGGTTCAGGAGATCGATCCAATTATTGACCAACAGGTGGAGGAATCCGACTGTGACGGACTCCACAGCGAGACGTGTCCACAGGAGCGGGTGTTCACTCTGATCAATAACTCAGACACAGTGAACTTCACAATGTAAACCCCTTCCCAGTCACACCGTCCCGGAGAGCTGCCTGTCCCGAGCACTGGGACATCTCTGGGCAAGGTCCCACTGAAGGCAAGAACAACATTCTAGTGGGTCCCGGCAGTGGGAGAAAAAGAGGGTTAGTTTCGGCTGTCTGAAAATGAGAAAAATCACAGCGTTAATTCAACAATATTTCACTGAGAGGATATACTTCACATATTCTTGTACAACGGTCATCAGTTGTGAATCATGTAACATGATCAGAATCAGGTCAACACCGGTTAACGGACGGAGTTATAAAACTTGAATTGTTCTGTTCACTTACCAGGGACTCCAACGGCCGCAATGATCACGTACAAGATTTTCTCCACGGCGTAATATTCCCAAACCTTTTCCCACATGTTCTCTACCCAGCGACGTGTCCTCGTGAGCTATCGTTAATCTCTCGGAATGAAATGCCGGGGCAGAATATTCCCGGAGATTTTATACCATTTTCCGTCTCCACCGGGACAGCGAAGTTTCAACATAGTTAAAAAATAGTGATTTTGAAATGATTCGCAAACAGATGACATCAGCCAAGTGAAATCCCTGCTGAGACAGGTCGTGATTTATTCAGGGAATTGATTGAGAAACTCCAAAGACTGGGAATTGTGGCGATACTGAGGGATGGAAATTGGGAGCGGCATTGCTCCAGCAAAGGGGATATTGCTTCAAACTCCATCAGGTCCAACTCTCCGCCTCATGTTGTTTGTCTGATTTCATTCAATCCGCTTCACTCACTGAGGCAATCCCAAATTCCAGGGACCCTCTCATGGCTTCTGGTGCCCAGTTTGAAGGTGGACTGGGCGACATTTGTCCACAGCTTGAGGAATTAGATCAACAGATCACCTCGCACTAAAGTGGCCCCTCCACTCTGTTTCACCACTCAATATGATCGCGGCTTAACTGACTGCAACCTCACCCTCCCGGCGAGGCCGGTAACCATTCACTCCTTGCTTGCCCGCAGTGGGTCTGATTTTGCGCCGGGACAATAACATTCTCTGCCTTCGTCACCTCTGAGCAGGAACGACCCAAAGACTCACGACACTCAGAGAACAGAAATATTGTGGCTTCAGAATTGTCCGAAACCCAAATAAAACGGCGAATGATACAACACATTTCCCTCCTCCCTTTCTCTCTCCCTCCATCCTTTCTGCTGTCGCTCTCTCTGAACTATCACTCTCTCCTACCATCTCTATTCTTCCTCTCAGCTCCGCCATCTCTCTGTCAACCTCTCTCTCGTAACCCCCCCTCCTTCTCACTCCCATTGCATTTATCCCTCCGTTTCTTTCTATCTATCTGACCCTTCCATCGCTCCGTTTTGCCAACCCACGCGATCTGAACTCCGCTCTCTTTTCATGTTCCCACTCTCCCTTTGTTACTTAACTCTCCCTCCATCTCTTCTTTCGTCTTCTCCGCTATCTCTTCCTTTCATCACTGTACTCTCTATTTGCCTCTCTCTTTTCCCCAACACTCCTCCTGCACGCCATCGCCTCTCTCTCCAAGGCCTTTCTTGCGAAGTGCGGTTAAAACGGCTAGCCACCATGGGATGTCTCTCTACCCCGTTTCCTCACACTTCAATAGCCCTTCCAGGTGCGACAGATGTTCACCTGCACCACCTCTAATCTCATCTACTGCATGTGGTATTCCAGATATGGCCTCCTTTACATCGGCGTGATAAAATGGAGACTCGGCAACCGTTTTGTCGAACACTTATCCTCGTTCTGCTAAGGCTTGCCGTATCTCCCCGTTGCAAGCCATTGTAACTCCCCCTCGCACACTGACCTTTCTGTCCTGGGCCTCCACCAGTGCCAGAGAGGTTACATTAAAACAGAAAGAACGCCGCTTCATAGTCCGCTTGGGAACCTTGCAACCTAATGGTATGAACATTAGCAAATGCCAGGTAACTAACGTGCAACTTCCCGCTTTTCCCTCGCTGTTTCTCTTGCTTCACGCGGACTCGCACTTGTTAATCCCCTCCACCTCCACCTTCAACCGATATTCCCTCATCTCTCTTTATAATTCCAACCTGCTCAATCCTTATCTCGCAACTTTTGTCTTTTAACCTCTGGTCTCAACCACCTAACTATGAAAACGGTATTCACCCACTCATCATTCAACTCGCTTTGTCCTGCTGTTCCAGCCTTTTCCAGCTTCCCACCACAATCAGTCTGAAGAAGGGTCTCGAACCGAACTTCACCCATCCATGTCCTTAGCAGGCTTAGCCAGTTCAGCGTGCCCTCTAGAACTCTCACCAACGTCTACAGATACAGCATAGAAAGTATTTTATCAAGATGCATCACAGCTTGGTTTGGGAACAGCTCCATACAAGAACGCCAGAAATTGCTGCGAATTGTCCAGACCATCACACAAAGCCACCTCCGTTATATTGACTCAATTTATAAACCACGCTGCCTCGGCAAGGCCAGCAGCATAATGAACTACTGCGCAGTAGTACTGATGGAGTGACGCACTGTGCAGTGCACTGATGGAGTGACACAATGTGGGGTAGTACTGATGGAGTGCACAATGTGGGGTAGTACTGATGCAGTGACACAATGCGCTGTAGTACTGATGGAGTGACACAATGCGCTGTAGTACAGATGGAGTGACACAATGTAGGGTAGTACTGATGGAGTGACACAATGTGCGGTAGTACTGATGGAGTGACACAATGCGCTGTAGTACTGATGGAGTGACCCCAGTTGATGCAGTACGGGTGGATTAACATACTGTGGTTTAGTACAGATGGAGTGACAAAATTTGCAGTAGTACTGATGAAGTGACACACTTTGCAGTTGTTCTGATGGAATGATACATCGTGGGGCTCTACTGATGTAGTGACACACTACGGGTAATGCTCATGGAGTGGCACAATGTGTAGTACTGTTGTTATGACAAACTGCGGAGTAGTACTGACGGAGTGACACACAGTGGAATAGCACTGATTTAGTGACAAATTGTGAGATCATTGCATCAGTACTACCACGCAGTTTGTCACTCCGTCAGCACTACTTCAGTGTGCAACTACATCCCGTGGGGTAAAACTGATGGAATGACACGCTGTGGTGCAGTACTGATGGAGTGACACACGGTGCGTATTACTGATGGACTGACACATTGCGCGGTTGTACTGACGGAGTGAGATACTTCGGTGTAGTGCTGATTGAATGACCCCCTGGGGGTAGTGTGGACAGAATGGCGCACAGTGGGCTAGTACTGATGTATTGACCCAATCTTTGGTGGTACTGTCGGGTTGCACATTGTGGAATGGTAAGGACTGACGGTGGGGCAGTACAGATGGAGAGTTACACTGATGGGTAATACTAATTGAATGAGTCCGTGTGGTTGTACAAAATGGAATAACAAGCTTAAGGCAGTACTGATGGAGTGCATCACTGTGATGTAGTACTGATGGAATAACATATTGTAGGGTAGTACTGATGGAGTAACACGCTCCAGTGTTGTACTGATGGAGTGTAACACTGTGGAGTAGTACTGGTGTAATGACGTACT
>NW_027604321.1:0-4837 GCF_053455715.1 Rhinoraja longicauda
GTCCCCCCCAGGATCTGAGTTTAGTCCGGATGTGGGGGGATAGGAGATTGGCAGCGGCAGAGCGGAGGGTGCAGGTATAAGGGACACCCAGGTCTCGCTGCACCTCCCCCTTACCTAACCTAACTTCATTGGGAAAATAATCTGCCTCCTTATTATTGCCCGCCAAAGTGGATAATCTCACATTGATCTATATTATACTGCTTCTGCCAACCATCTGCCCTCTCTCTCAATCTGCCCAGGTCACCCTGCAAAACCTCCTAACATCCTCTTCACAGTTTACACCGCCACCCAGCTTTTGTGTTATCTGCAAACATGCTAGTGTTACTTCTAATTCCCTCTTCCAAATCATTAATATATATGGTAAACAGTTGTGGCCCTGAGAATCTATGCTATTAGTTAATATAGTTAATTAGAGATATTGATATTTTGTTGTAGTTGAGATGGTTTATTTTGTTGTTTTAGCTAATATAAAATGATGCTTATTTTCAGTGGAAAGCAGTAAGATGGATGCTTGTGGCAGAAATGTTATCCTTGGGAACAGAATGTGTTTGGTCCCCTTATGAATGATAAGGAGTATACAGAAGGAGTAGGGGCTCTTGTTCTTAAACTACTCCCCCACTCCTCTGTCCTGACTGTGTGAGTGCCTGTGTATTTAAAACAGTAAAGCAAGGTCATGCCAGCTGCGAGATTGCTCGTGTATAGAGATAAAGAAGTTTATTTCTTAGTAAACAACTCATTATATGGGTGCGTGTGGAAATAGGAAAAGTTTTGAATCCGCTCTAGGTAAATTGATGCGTTTCTCCAAAAGCATGTGACTTATATTAATGGTTTGGTTTTCTGAGCATGTGACCTGTATTAATGATTTTGTTTTCTCTGTAACCATGGGAATTGTATTAGATTTGTAATTGGTCCATAATTTTATCTGTTACGCCCCTTTTTTCCTTTCTGTATAAAAAAGTAACAATCGTGGAGAAGTTGTTCTTCCCCCTCTCCTGAGTTGAGATCTTTTCAGACACTAGTATTGTGTCTGGAATCCTCACGGGAAGAACCCCCATGGTGGAATAAATCTGATGTGCTCATCCAGTGTTACGTGTGATTATTCAGACTGAAGGTAAAGAACTTGATTTATCAGCCCCAACACTGAGCCTTGCGGCACTCCACTCGCCACTGTCTGCCATTCAGAAAAGAACACGTTTACTCCTAATCTTTGCTTCCTGTCTGCCAACCAAATTTCTATCCATGGTCAACACCCTACCCCCAATACCATGTGCTCTAATTTTAGACACCAATCGCCCAATGTGGGCGGCACGGTGGCGCAGCGGTAGAGTTGCTGCCTTACAGCGAATGCAGCGCCGGAGACCTCAGGTTTCGATGCTGTCTGTATGGAGTTTGTACGTTCTCACCCGTTACCTGCGTGGGTTTTCTCCGAGATCTTCGGTTTCCTCCCACACTCCAAAGACGTGCAGGTTTGTAGGTTAATTGACTGGGTAAATGTAAAAATTGTCCCTGGTGTGTGTAGGATAGTGTTAATGTGCGGGGATCCCTGGGCGGCGCGGACCTTGGTGGGCCGAAAGGGCCTGTTTCCGCGCTGTAGAATCTAAATCTAAATCTAAATCTAAAAAATCCCGTGCGGGACCTTATCAAAGGCTTTCTGAAAGTTTAGATACACTACATCCACTGGCTCCCTTCATCCATTTTACTTGTCACATCCTCAAAAAAATCCAGAAGATTAGTCAAGCATGATTTCCCTTTCATAAATCCATGCTGACTTGGACTTATCCTTTTACTGCTATCCAAATGCATCGTTATTACCTCTTTAATGATTGACTCCATCACATTTCCCACTACCAAAGTCAGGCGTAACTGGTCCGTAATTCCCCGTTTTCTCTCTTGCTCCTTCTTGCAAAGTGGGCTAACATTAGCTATCCTCCAATCCACACGAACTGATCCTGAATCTATTGAACATTGGAAAATGATCACCAATGCGTCCATTATTTCTAGAGCCACATCCCTAAGGGACCATGGGATGCAGACTATCATTCCCAGGGGACATATCATCCTTCAGTTCCATTAGTCTACCCAATAATATTTCTCGCCTAATGAAATTTATTTCAGTTCCTCTACCCCCCTAGATCCTCTGTTCTCCAAATACATCTGGGAGATTGTTTGTGTCTCCCTTAGTGAATACAGATCCGAAATACATGGCAGGAAGGCCCTGCAGAGTAGTGCGTTCGGCAGAACGCACCATGGGGACTACACTCGCCCCCTGCAGTACCCTATACATCAGGAGGTGCAGATCGAGAGCAAGCAAGATTATGAGGGACCCCTGCCACCCCAGTAATGGACTTTTACAGATGCTGCGGTCAGGCAAACGCCCTCCGCCGTCACGCTGTGCAAAACGGAGAGGATGAGACGGAGTTTCTTCCACAGGCCATCAGGACAGTTAACTTTTATAACTCCAGGGACTAAATTTTGTCTTCTCTGTATTAACTTTAATTTATATGCTGTAACTGTAATTCTCTATTTTTGCACAATCCACAGGCATTGCCACTTTCATTTCACTGCGCATCGTGTATGTGTATGTGACAAATAAACTTGACTTGACTACATGGATATGACATGTTTGGAGGGATATGTGCCAAACACGGGGAGGTGAGACTAGTGTAGGTGGGGATGTTGGCCGGTGTGGGCAAGTTGGGCTGAAGGAAGGGCCTGTTTCCACACTGTGTGATACTGCTACTCGATGGGGTATGGGGAGAAGGCAGGAACGAGGTACTGATTGAGAATGATCAGCCATGAACACATTGAATGGCGGTGCTGGCTCGAAGGGCCGAATGGCCTCCTCCTGCACCTATTGTCTATTGTCTATTGTCTATTGAGCTACTCACCAGCCTATGAAGGAAACCTGTTCCAGTACCATCTTGCGAGAACTTTTTGCCAAATTAAACACTCAATGAGGGAGGAAACTGTCCACAAATATATCTGCCATTTATGGATGAATTCTCCGCACAACTAACTCGGTAGAAGTGAAAGCAAATAATGCAGCGTCAGTTTAGATTCAAAGACTCACACCAGAGTTTCACGTCAAATAAAGCACCTTCTCCAACCCAAAACGTCACCCATTCCTTCTCTCCAGAGATGCTGCCTGACCTGCTGAATTACTCAGCATTTTGTGCCCATCTGCAGATCACACTGACATTTGGGTTCTTCTGGTCTTATTATTAAATGGAACATTTGACCGGTGGATAGGGTGGTCAAAAAGGCGTTTGGCACATTGTCCTTCATCAGTCAGGAGTAAGTATAGAAGTTGGGAGGTCACGTTGCAATTATAGAAGACATTGGTGAGGCCGCATTGGAGTATTGTGTTCAGTTCTGGGCACCGTGTTACAGGAAAGATATCGTCAAGCTGGAAAGGGCGCGGTGAGGATTTACGAGGATGTTGCCAGGATTCGAGGGGGCCTGAGCTGCAGGGAGAGGTTGGGGCAGACTGGGACTCTATTCCATGCAGCGCAGGAGGATGAGGGGTGATCTTATAGAGGTGTACAAAAATCATGAGAGGAATAGATCGGGTAGACGCACAGAATATCTTGCCCAGAGTAGGGGAATCGAGGACCAGAGGACATAGGTTTAAGTGAATGGGAAAAATTTAATAGGACCCCGAGAGGCAACATTTGCACACAGAGGGTGGTGGGCGGTATTGAACGAGCTGCCAGATGAGATAGACCAGCTTTTAGAGTTTACAGTTTAGATTAGTTTATTGCCACGTGTACTGAGGTACAGGAAAAGTTTTTTTTGTTGCGTGGCTATCCAGTCAGCGGAAAGACTATTCATAATTACAATCGAGCCGTCCAAAGTGTACAGATGCAGGATAAAGGGAATAGCGCTTAGTGCAAAATACAGACAGTAGCATTCGAAGTCGGCATGGAATCTGTTGGGTTAAGGGCCTGTATCTCTAAACTAAAACTAGTGCGTGAACGGGCGATCGCTGGGCGGCACAGAATCAGGTGGGCTAAAAAGCCTGTTTCCGCGCTGTATTTCTAAACTAAACTAGTATGCACGGCAACCTGGCCTGGTAGATTGTTAGCACTGCCAAAGCCTCGGCATAGTTCCTCAGGCTTCGGCCTAGTCAGATTGCCATGGCAACGGGGCCTAATAAATGGTCAATGGTCCTACCGAAGTTTTAATATGTCTTTTTTTGTTAATATCTGGGACTCAGGGTGAGGAACGTTTTCTGTATTGAAGTAGACCTTGGGGTCAAGCAAAGAGCATCTCTCTCTCTCTCTCACTCTCTCTCTCTCTCGTCTTCTCTCTCTCTCTCCCTCTCTCTCCTCTCTCTCCTCTCTCTCTCTTCTCTCTGGTCTCTCTTTCCTCTCTCTTTCTCTCTCTCTCTCCTCTCTCTCTCTCTCTCTCTCGTCTCTCTCTCCTCTCTCTCTCTCTCTTCCTCTCTCTCTCTCTCTCTCTCTCTCCTCTCTCTCTCTCTCTCTCTCCCTCCTCTCTCTCTCCCTCTCCCTCCTCTCTCTCTCTCCCTCCTCTCTCCCTCTCCCTCTCTCCTCTCCCTCTCTCCCCTCTCCCTCTCTCCCTCTCCCTCTCCCTCTCTCTCTCCTCCCCTCTCTCTCCCTCTCTCTCTCCCTCTCTCCTCGACCTCTCTCTCCCTCTCTCCTCTCCCTCTCTCTCTCCCCTCTCCCCTCTCTCCCTCTCCCTCTCTCCCTCTCCCTCTCTCCCTCTCTCCTCCCTCTCCCTCTCTCTCCCTCTCCCTCTCTCTCCCCTCCCTCTCTCTCCCTCTCCCTCTCTCTCCCTCTCCCTCTCTCTCCCTCTCCTCTCTCTCCCTCTCTCTCTC
>NW_027604322.1:0-4788 GCF_053455715.1 Rhinoraja longicauda
AGATCCCCCCTCAGTCTTCTAAATTCCAGCGAGTATAAGCCCAGTCTATCCAGTCTTTCCTCATATGAAAGTCCCACCATCCCAGGGATTAATCTGGTGAACCTTCTCTGTACTCCCTCTAAGGCAAGAAAGTCTTTCCTCAGGTTAGGAGACCAAAACTGCACACAATACTCCAGGTGCGGTCTCACAAGGCCCTGTACAACTGCAGCAGAACCTCCCTGCTCCTAAACTCAAATCCTCTTGCTATGAATGCCCAACATACCATTCGCTTTCTTCACTGCCTGCTGCCACCTGCATGCTTGCTTTCAATGACTGGTGCACCATGACACCCAGGTCACGTTGCATCTCCCCTTCTCCCAATCGGTCACCATTCAGGTAATACTCTGCTTTTCCTGTTCTTGCCGCCCAAAGTGGATAACCTCATATTTATCCACATTATATTGCACCTGCATGCATTTTCCCACTCGCCTAATCTATCCAAGTCACTCTGCAGCCTCCTAGCATCCCCTCGCAGCTAACACTGCCACCCAGCTCGTGTCATCCGCAAACTTGCATTCAATTCCCTCGTCCAAATCATAATATATATTGTAAATAACTGGGGTCCCAGCACTGAGCCTTGCAGTACCCCACTAGTCACTGCCTGCCATTCCGAAAAGGACCCGTTTATTCCTACTCTTTGCTTCCTGTCCGCCAACAAATTTCTCTATCCACCTCAACACTGAACTCCCAATACCGTGTGCTTTAAGTTTGTACCCAATCTCCTATGTGGGACCTTGTCGAAGGCCTTCTGGAAGTCCAGATATAACACATCGACTGGTTCTCCCTTATCCACTCTGCTGGTTACATCCTCGAAAAATTCTATGACCTTGTTGTGTTGCAGGTCTCCACACTGCGGCTCTGTGCGGTACAAGAACGTCGGCCACCGTGGGCTCGGTCACCACTGTCCCCGTGGGTGGGACCGTGAGGTTTCCCGTCCAGCCCCACAAGCCACGAGAAGATCAGGGTGGCGATGTGGCGTGTCCGTCCCGACCTGCCGATCCTGGATTGGAAGTCTTGCAGCCCGGAGAGTCCGTCCTGGATCCGCCCGCCCTACAGGGACATAGTCCACTTCCGACTGGACGGTGTCATCGAGCTGTGGGCCTCTCAAATGTTAAATGCAATTGATGCATCGCATTAGGATAACTTTGCAGGCTGCTGCAATGTTAAATGAAGTGATGGCCTTGCATTAAAGTCACCTAGCTACCCCCAATGGATTGTTATATGCATTCAATTTTGCAAAACCTCTCAATGTTAAATGCAACAAATGCATCGCATTAGGATGACTTTTCAGGTTGCTGCAATGTTAAATGCAGTGATCGCCTTGCATTAAAGAAATATTGCAACACCCTGCGATGTGAAATGCAATAATAATCCTGCAAAACCTCTCAAATGTTAAATGCGACTAATGCATCGTATTAGGATAACTTTGCAGGCTGCTGCAATGTTAAATGCAGTGATGCCTTGCATTAAAGTCATCTAGCGACCCCCAGTGGGTGTTAAATGCATTAAATTAATTGCAATCATTAATCCTGCAAAACCTCTCAAATGTTAAATGCAACTAATGCATCGTATTAGGATAACTTTGCAGGCTGCTGCATTGTTAAATGCAGCGCTGGCGTTGCATTAAAGCAATATTGCAACCCCCTGGGATGTTAAATGCAATAAAAATTAATTGCAATAATTTTGCAAAACCTCTCAAATGTTAAATGCAATTAATGCAACGCATTAGAACAACTTTGCAGGCTCCTGCAATGCGCTGCCTGTTAAATGCAGCGCAGGCCTTGCATTAAAGCAAAATTGCCGCTGTTCTGGGGTATTAAACGCATTAAAATCATTGTAATAATCATGCAAAATCTCTCAAATGTTCAATGCAACTAATGCATCGTATTATGATAACATTGCAGATTGCTGAAAAGTTAAATGCAGTGATGGTCTTGCATTAAAGAAATATTGCAGCCTCCTGGGATGTTTAATGCAATAAAATTAAGTCTTTGTTTTGGGTCTGTGTTTGGTGGTCTGTGTTTGAGTCTGTGTTTGGGTCTGTGTTTTGGGGTCTGTGTTTGAGTCTGTGTTTGAGTCTGGGTTTGTGTTTGGGTTTGTGTTTGGGTTTGTGTTTGTGTTTGTGTTTGGGTCCGGGAAGTGTGTCTGATGTGTGTGGGTCTGTGTGTGGGTCTCTCTCTCTCTCTTTTTCTCTCTCTTTTTCTCTCTCTCTTTCTCTCTCTCTCTCTCTCTCTCTCTCTCTCTCTCTCTCTCTCTCTCTCTCTCTCTCTCTCTCTCTCTCTCTCTCTCTCTCTCTCTCTCTTTCTCTCTCTCTCTCTCTCTTTTCTCTCTCTCTCTCCCGCTCTCTCTTTCTCTCTCCCTCTCTCTCTCTCTCTCCCCTTCTCTCTCAATCTCTCACTATTTCCGTTCCTTTCTCTAATTCCTTCTCTCTTTCATAGAAACATAGACAGTAGGTGCAGGAGGAGGCCATTCGGCCCTTCGATCCTGTACGCACCGCCATTCAATATGATCATGGCTGATCATCCAACTCAGTATCCCATACCTGCCTCCTCTCCATACCCCCTGACCCCTCTAGCCACAAGGGCCACATCTCTCTCTCTCTCTCTCCCTCGCTCCCTCCCTCTCTCCCTCTCTCTCTCTCTCTCTCTCTCTCTCTCTCTCTCTCTGACAAATGCATGGATTCTCCATTTTAATATTAACAGGTTGGGGGGGGGGGAACTGTTGGACCATTGTCCACCCTGCAGATCACCCTGAGCCCAGACTGGCGGCTGTCAATCAAAGGGGAAGCCCGTGTAGTTCTGCAGACAAGGGCTGAGCAATACTGACTAATCTCTGACTCCTATATTTATTTAAGCTGCTGCATATTCCAAAATGCAGATTGTAGTTAGGAAGCCTACATAAAAAGGCATTTTTGAGTGTGTGTGTTTGTGTGTGGGTGAGTGTGTGTGTTTGTGTGTGGGTGAGTGTGTGTGTTTGTGTGTGGGTGAGTGTGTGTGTGGGTGAGTGTGTGTGTGTGTGTGTATGAGTGAGTGAGAGAGATTTGGCCAATCTCTCTCTCTTACCTCTTCCTATAGCTGTGATAGCTGCTCCTTTCTCAGTTTAACCCCCAGTCTAGTGGACACCGACACTTCATCAGATCCCATGAGGTTCGTGCCCCAAGCTTGTGATCACCGTCTCTTTTATCGGCCCCCTCCAACCTGAGGGACGAAACACACAGGGTTGTCTTACACTTACCCAATAACAGATATTGATTAACCCCACACATACATACATACATACAAACATACATAACAGGTATCTCCCTGACCCAATAATACCACCGACAGCTCAGTGCTCTGTGTTGTATGGAAAGCTCTGGAAGGCAGCTAGCAAGCAAGGACAAACATTGATACCATGTGCCCTGCAAAAACCCAATAGGAATGATGCACTCAGGGTCAGTTTGCAAAATCATTCTGCAAGGTATCAATTTGAAGGAATTGATGGGGAACTCCTGGACAATTGTCCATCCTGCAGATCATCCTGAGCCCAGACTGGCAGGTGTCAATCAAACGGTCTGCAGATTATATTAGATAAAGTTATGAATCCTACATAAATAAATATTTATTTAAGTTGCTGCATATTCCCAAATGCAGATTGTATTAGATAAAGTTATGAATCCTACATAAATAAATATTTATTTAAGTTGCTGCATATTCCCAAATGCAGATTGTATTAGATAAAGTTATGAATCCTACATAAATAAATATTTATTTAAGTTGTTTAAGTATTCCAAAATGCAGATTGTATTAGATAAGTTTTTGAATCCTACATAAATAAATATTTTTGATAAAACACAAGACTTCTTTATTCTTTATCCCATCAGCAATAAAACATGCAAGTTTTTTTTTTAATATCAAAAAATACTTTTTTCAAGTAATAAATATTTTAATAACATTTTCTTTTCAACAAAATGCAGATTGTATTAGATAAAGTTAGGAATCCTACATAAATATTTTTTTATTTAAGTTGCTGCATATTCCAAAATGCAGATTGTACTAGTTAAAGTTATGAATCCTACATAAATAAATATTTATTTAAGATGCCACATATTCCAAAATGCAGATTGTATTAGTTAAAGTTAGAAATCCTACATAAATAAATATTTTTGATAAAATATTTTTGATAAAACACAAGACTTGTTTATTCTTTATCCCATCAGCAATAAAACAGGCAAGTTTTTATTTAAATATCAAAAAATACTTTTTCAAAATATTAAATATTTTAAAAACTTTTTCTTTTCAACAACTCCATCCGACATTTCAAAATGCAGATTGTATTAGTTAAAGTTATGAATCCTATATAAATAAATATTTATTTAAGTTGCTGCATATTCAAAAATGCAGATTGTATTAGTTCAAGTTATGAATCCTACATAAATAAATATTTTTGATTAAAAAAAATTGATAAAGCACAAGACTTGTTTATTCTTTATCCCATCAGCAATAAAACAGGCAAGTTTTAAAAAAATATCAAAAAATACTTTTTTCAAGTAATAAATATTTTTTAAACATTTTCTTTTCAACAACTCCATCCGACATTTCCACACGTTACACATTCAATGCAGATATTCATTTCCAAATTTTTGATAAAACACAACACTTTTTAATTCTTTATCCCATCAGCAATAAAACAGGTAATTTAAAAAAAATATATCAAAAAATACTTTTTCAGAATATTAAATATTTTAAAATTTTTCTTTTCAACAACTCC
>NW_027604323.1:0-4787 GCF_053455715.1 Rhinoraja longicauda
CCAATATATTGATGATATCTCACTCCATCACCTCCTCTGCAGCATGTTCCAGATATCACCCACTCCCAGTGTAAATCTATGTACTAAACCTCTCGTTTGTTTGTTTGTTCATGAACTACAGCCAAAACGGTACACGATAGCATGATGATTTTAAGCCCACCTTACTCACCGTCATCCTTTTGGTGCCAATGGAAGAAGTTTCATTGAAATCGGTGTTATATTTTTTAAGTTATTCCATCATTTTAAAGTTTAAATCTATCTCCTAGGGAGGTAGGGGGGAGGGAGGGAGAGAGAGGAGGGGGGGAGTGAGGGAGGGAGGTAGGGGGAGGACGGGGGGAGGAGAGGGTGCTGCACCAATGCAGGTTTGGCCCAACGTGTCCACTTGGTCTAGTAAAATCTAAATCTCAGATACACTTTAAAATTCTTTGCTCTCAATATAAACCTGCACTCTCGTGATTTGATATCCCTGCATGCGAATAAGGTTTAGATAATTACCCTGCATCCTGTTGCAGACTTTGACAACCTTCCCCACTATCCACAATTTTTGCTTCCTCCCCAAACTTACTAATTACACCTCCCACATTCACATCCAAGCCATGACCATATAACATAAACAGCAAAGGTTGCAGCGTCGATCTCTGCTACACACCACCAGCCACAGACCTCCAAGCAGAAAAATCATACTTCTACCGATACCTTCTACCTCCAACCACCAAGCCACGTGGATCCATTTCACCAGCTCGCCTTGGATCCCATCTGCCTTCGCTTTCTGGACCAGCCTTGCACGCGGAACATTGTCAAGTCCCTCAGTGAAGTTCATATATTGGTTCACAATGAGATCAGTGTGTTAGTTGTACACACCCATCAAATCCACCCGTGAATCCGCTCTCTTTCAACGACCCCACAACCACAAGTCTCCACCCATTCTGTCCAACACCCGATCATTCAACCTCTGCTTCCTTCCATGGTCCAAGCCACCCCTCCCTCTCTCTCTCACCCTCCACTCATAGAAACTGGGGCAGGTCATCTGGCCCCTCGTGTCTGCCCCCTTTCACTGTGATCATGACGACCCCACCACACACCTCTACCTCCTCTTTAACAACCTCACATTACCGCTCACCTCAATATCCTCTTGCTCCGATCTGCCTCCATATGTGAGTACCCCCACCCTCCATTCGTTTCTCCTTCACCACCGCAATCTCGCAATCCTCCTCACTCTCCGCACCCGTCCTCCCCGTCCACCCTCCCCCACCTCACGAAATTCCCCTCTCCATCCCTGGATTAAAAACTCCGGGGGAGATGTCTGTTGTCCCCCCGATGTGGTCGTGGGTGAAACCCCGGGCAGGGTTTCAGTTGTCCGCCCGCCTGTGCCCGAGGCCGAGCGGCCTCTCCCCCGGTCCCGGGGCCGCGCTGCCCGAGTCTCCCCCCCCCCCCGGGGACTCTCTGATTCTCTGCTTCTCCCCCCAGTCTCCGTCACCCTGGATGTGGAAACAGCGCATGCGCTGCTCGAGGTGTCTGAGGATCGGAAGAGGGTGAGATGGACCGGGACCGTGAGGAGTCTCCCTGATACCGGGAAGAGGTTTACAGACTGGCTGTGTCCGTGTGTGCTGGGATCGGAGGGGTTCACATCGGGGAGACATTACTGGGAGGTGGAGGTGGCGGGGAGTGAGCGCTGGAGACTGGGAGTCGCCGCAGAGTCTGTGGAGAGGAAGGGAGGGGTCACACTGGCCCCGGAGACTGGAGTCTGGAGCATCAGGCGGTGGGGGGGTGACAAGTTTGATGCACTCACCTCCCCTCCGTCCCCTCTCCCCGCCCGTCCCATCCCCGGGAGGGTGGGAGTTTATCTCAGTTACGAGTCCGGGACGGTTTCATTTTACGACGCGGCCACCAAGTCCCATCTCCACACCTTCACTGGGAATAAATTCACGGGGAAACTTTATCCGTTCTTCTGGACTTGGGATGTAAACTGGTTGAGAATCTGCTCCGGTTCCGCTCCGGGTGTGTAAAAGGGTCGGGTCCCGGGACCGGCGTCAGGAGCGGGGCTCAGGGGCTGTGGGGCAGAAACCCGGTGGACAACAGGTCGGCGCTGAACGGCTCCCATTGAATCCCCAAACTGCAACACGACCTCCCAACTTCCACCCTCAATACTCTGACTGACGAAGGCCAATGTGCCAAAAGCCTTTTTGACCGCCTTATCCACCTGCGACTCGACCTTCGAGGAACCGTGCCCCTGAACTCCTAGATCCCTCTGCTCTACAACACTCCCCAGAGGACTACCGTTCACCGTGTGGGTCCTGCCCTTGTTCCACGTCACAAAATGCAACACCTCATTACAACATCGCGGGCTCCAGTCTGCGACCCGCCGGCGCGCACATCACCCGCTGTGGCTCCGCTCACGTTTGTAACTTCACCTTTAACTTGACGTTTAATAAAGTCTTTAAAAAAATAACCCGCGTTTGAGTTCTCTCCGCGTCCCCGCGTCACGGTACAGAGATCTCTTCAAACAGCAGACACGAGGATCCGTGGATACTGGGTTTACAAAAGGAAAAAGACACACAGAGAGCTGGAGTAACTCAGCGGGTCAGGCAGCATCTGTGGAGAACATGGATAGGTGACGTTTCGGGTCGGGACGCATCTTCAGACTGAAAGGTGTGGGGTCTTCACTAAGGAAGATACAAGCAGATGTTCTAGTGGCCAGAGATCCTAGAGTGACAGAGGAACTGGAGGAAATCAACATTAGGCAGGAAAAAGTTTTGGGTAGACTGATGGGACTGAAGGCTGATAAATCCCCATGGCCTGATGGTCTGCATCCCAGGGTGCTTAAGGAGGTGGCTCTAGAAATTGGGGACGCATTAGTGATTATTTTCCAATGTTCTATAGATCCTGTGGATTGGAGGGTAGCTAATGTTATCCCACTTTTCAAGAAAGGAGGGAGAGAGAAAATGGGAAATTAAAGACCAGTTAGTCTGACATCAGTGGTGGGGAAGATGCTGGAGTGAATTATAAAAGACGAAATTGCGGAGCGTTTGGATCGCAGTAACAGGATCGTTCCGAGTCAGCGTGGATTTACGAAGGGGAAATCGTGCTTGGCTAACCTACTTGATTTTTTTCTACGTGGGTTTGTTTGTGCGTATGTGTGTTTGGGGGATTGTGGGAGGGGACGGTGCGGAGGGAGGGTGTGTGTCAATGTTAACTCTCTCTCTCTCTCGTTCTCTCTCCCTCCCCATGTACAGGGATTCATGTGGGGGAATAGAGGGGAGGGTGGGGGTGGGGGGCAAAAATGTGTGGGTCCTCCCTTCATAAGTGAACCCCGAGATCCTCTGTTGATGTTTTCAGTGCAGAGAGAGGGGCGATACCGCAGTGGTAATTTGGGGGTCAATTGGTTTAAAGGTTTGTGTTGAAGGAGAGGTGGGGGGGAAGATTGAATCCCCTCCCCCTCACTCCCACCCCCCCTCACCCCCCTCCCCTTAACCCCCCCTCACCCCACCCCCTCTAACCCCCACCCCCTCCCCCCCCCCACACCCCACCCCCCCTCACCCCCCACCTCCCCTCACCCCCTGCAAGGACGTCCATTCCTCAAATTTGGAGACCAAAACTGCACACAGTACACCAGGTGCGGTCTCACTAGGTCCCTGTACAACTGCAGAAGGACCTCTTTGCTCCTATACTCAACTCCTCTCGTTATGAAGGCCAACGTGCCACTGATCCAACCGCAATGGCAGAGAATTAAAACTGAGATGAGGAAAAACTTTTCCACCCAGAGAGTTGTGAATTTGTGGAAACTGGATAGGTTTAAGAGAGAGTTAGATAGAGCTCTAGGGGCTAGTGGAATCAATGGATATGGGGAGAAGGCAGGCGCAGGTTACTGATTGTGGACGGTCAGCCACGATCACAATGAATGGCGGTGCGTACAGGCTGGAAGGGCCGAATGGCCTCCTCCAGCACCTACTTTCGATGTTTCTATGTTTAGAATTCCACAAATTCACAACTCTCTGAGTGAAAAAGTTTCTTCTCACCTCAGTTTTAAACGGCCTCCCCTTTATTCTTAGACTGTGTGGCCCCTGTATGACAGTCCCGCCATTCCGGGGATTAACCTGGTGAACCTACGCTGCACGCCCTCAATAGCAAGAATATCCTTCCTCAAACTAGGAGACCAAAACTGCACACAGTACTCCAGGTGCGGTCTCACTAGGGCCCTTTACAACTGCAGAAGGACCGCTTTGCTCCTAAACTCAACTCCTCTCGTTATTTAGGCTAACATTCCACCAGCGTACGACAAGGTTAGTTTGAGTGAAACAATATCTCGTTGAGTTATTAATTTATTTAATGGTTTCGTTTTACATCCCGCGAGTGGAGCGAATAATTAGCTGTAGGATCAGTCTGTTTATCTGTTGTTGGTGATTCTCCAGCAAGGCCGCCTGGCCCTTGGGCCTTCACGGAGTTCCTAGGCCCTGTGGAGCCTGGAAAACCGGGCCCGGTTCAGAGCCTGGGCCTAGGTTAGTCCGTAAGTCCTCGGGAGCCTTGAAACTAGGCCGTGTTCAAGTCTAGGCTTTGTTTAAAGTTCTTTGGAGACTCAAAACTAGGCCCAGTTCAGAGCCTGGGCCTTGGTTAGACTGTAAGTCCTTGGGAGCCTTAAAACTAGGCCGCGTCCAAGCCTAGGCCTTGTTCAACTTTCTTTGGAGCCTCAAAACTAGGCCCAGTTCAGAGCCTGGGCTTTGGTTAGTCTTTAAGTCCTCGGGAGCCTTGAAACTAGGCCGCGTTCAAGCCTGGGGATTGACTAGTCCTTT
>NW_027604324.1:0-4782 GCF_053455715.1 Rhinoraja longicauda
TGCACACAAAACAGAAGCATTAATGGTGCAATAATAACAAAAATAGTATTTGTAGTTCACAGCTTTTTTGAGGTTGTAGTGTTTAATAGTCGAGTCGCTGTAGGAAAGAAGCTGTTCCCGAACCTGGACGTTACAGTTTTCGGGCTTCTCTACCTTCTTCCCGATGGCAGGGGTGAAATGAGTGTGTGGCCAGTGAGCTCTGGGTCTCTGATCCTGGCTTCCTTTTTGTTGGACCTTAATTTGGTTTAGTTTAGTGAAACAGCGCGGAAACAGGCCCTTCGGCCCACTGAGTCCGCGCTGACCAGCGATCCTCGCACACCAAAGCAACCCGACACACAGTAGGGACAATTTACAATTGACACCAAAGCTAATTAACCTAAAAAAGCTGTACGTCTTTGGAGCGTGGGAGTGAAACGGGGCACCCGGAGAAAGCCCACACAGGACACAGGGAGGACGTGCAAACTCCGTACAGACAGTACCCGTGGTCAGGATCGAACCCTGGCCTCTGTCGCTGTGAGGCAGCAACTCTACCGCTGCATCCCGTCCACTTGGAATGAATAAACGTCAATATTAACATAAATCAAAACACTCACCAACCGTATAGTTGTAAAAACCATCAATGTAGATAAACTGATGTTGCGACAATTGTCAAAGTAAGGTGATTTATCTGATAAATAATTTAACAATACGTCTTTCCACATATTAAGCAAAAGTTTATTCAAAATATATGCAACTGGGCAAGAGCATCTTTGTGTTGCTGCTTTCAGGGAGTTATGGACTTGGACTCTGGACATCGATGCTGATCAGGGTCTTACCATTATCTAGAGGCTCTCACCTTGTGGCACAATGACAAGTCATGTTATTCTCTGTTCAACACTCCCACCAAGTGGAGTGACACCGCAATTACACGTCATGTTATTCACCAAGTGATGACTCCTTCTCCCTTCTCCAGTGGAACCCGTCCTCTTCGCCCCCCCCCCCCCCCGGTTAGCCAACTACCCTCACTATAACTTTTCATCTCCAACTGCCGGCGGGACTTTAACCGCCTCAAATTCCCCACTCCCCTGACTCACTCTAACCTCTCCCCTCCTAAACGTTCAACCCTCCACTCAGGACCTATACATCAGGAGGTGCAGATCCAGAGCAAGCAAGATCATGAGGGACCCCTGCCACCCCAGTAACGGACTGTTCCAGATGCTACGATCAGGCAAACGCCTCCGCTGTCACGCTGCGAAAACGGAGAGGATGAGACGGAGCTTCTTCCCACAGGCCATCAGGACTGTCAACTTTTATAATCCCAGAGACTAAATTTTTGTCGACACTAATAGTAACTTATTAACTTTATTTATATGCTGTAACTGTAATTCTTTTTTGTGCACAACCCGCAGGCATTGCCACTTTCATTTCACTGCACATCGTCTATGTTTATGTGACAAATAAATTTGACTTGACTTGATTCTGCAACAATCCTGACTTAGTCATCAAACCCGATGACAAGGAAGGTGCTGTGGTAGTCTGGCGTGCTGACCTCTACTGGACCGAGGCGAGACGACAACTCTCGGACACCTCCTCCTACTTAACCATGGACCATGACCCCACCGACGAGCATCAGACGTTAATCGTCAACACCATCACTGACCTCACCAATTCCGGCGCTCTACCCTCTAATGCCTCCAACTTTATAATTTCCCTGCCCCGCACGGCCCGATTTTACCTTCTACCTAAAATCCATAAACAGAAGAACTGTCCTGGCAGACCCATTGTTTATGCCTGTTCATGTCCCACCGCACTTATGTGCACCTACCTCGACGCCATCCTATCCCCGCTGGTCAAATCCCTCCCCACCTACGTCCAAGACACATCACATGCTCTCTGTCTCCTCGATAATTTCCGGTTCCCAGGCCCCCACTCCCTCATCTTTACCATGGATGTCCAGTCACTCTACACTTCCATCCCCCACAAGGATGGTCTTGAAGCCCTCCGTTTCTTCCTCGACCGAAGAACCAGCCAATCCCCATCTACTAACACCCTCCTCCGCCTAGCAGAGCTGGTTCATACCCTTAAAACTTCTCATTTGACTCCTCCCACTTCCTCCAAACCAGAGGCGTTGCTATGGGCACACGCATGGGCCATAGCTATGCCTGCCTCTTTGTAGGGTACGTCGAACAATCACTGTTCCAGACGGACACCGGCCCCATCCCCGAATCTACCTCCGCTACATTGACAAATGTATTGGTGCGACCACCTGCACCCATGCAGAACTCACTGACTCCATACACTTCACTTCCAATTTCCATCCTGCTCTTAAATATACTTGGACTATCTCCGACATCTCCCTACCATTTCTGGACCTCACCATCTCCATCACAGGAGACAGACTATGGACTGACATCTACTATAAACCCACTGACTCCCACAGCTATCTGGACTACACCTCTTCCCACCCTGACTCTAGAAAAAGTCTATACCCTACACCCAATTCCTCCCTCTACGCCGCATCTGCGCCACACTAGGGCATCAGAGATGTCCTCATTCCTCAGGAAACGATAATAGATAAACAGATAAATAAATTCATTTGAATAAGACAGTGTGGTCCACTTACCAAATAAAATATAAAAAAGAAACAATGATTGGTTATCTTGAGATATTTCAATATTCGCACAAGCAAACCATCTAGTTCTATATAACACAATCTTCCAATAACTAGCTCGGCATTTAACCAGTTGGTGTCATGGCTCAAATAAACGATCCATTTTCCCCAGATCCTCTCAAAGAATCCCTTCTTTTTAATTCAAATGTTCGATTCTAAAGGGTTTGAGGAAGGATATTCTTGCTATTGAGGGCGTGCAGCGTTGGTTTACTAGGTTAATTCCCGGAATGGCGGGACTGTCATATGTTGAAAGATTGGAGCGACGAGGCTTGTATAGACTGGAATTTAGAAGGATGAGAGGAGATCTTATCGAAACATACAAGATTATTAAGGGGTTGGACACGTTAGAGGTAGGAAGCATGTTCCAAATGTTGGGTGAGTCCAGAACCAGGAGCCACAGTTTAAGAATTAGGGGTAGGCGTTTGGAACGGAGATGAGGAAAAACCTTTTCAGAGAGTTGTAAATCTGTGGAATTCTCTGTCTCAGATGGCAGTGGAGGTCAATTCTCTGAATGCATTCAAGAGAGAGCTAGATAGAGCTCTTAAGGATAGCGGAGTCAGTGGGTATGAGGAGAAGGCAGGAACGCGGTACTGTTTGAGAATGATCAGCCATGATCATATTGAATGGTGGTACTGGCTCGAAGGGCCGAATGGCCTCCTCCTGCAACTATTGCCTATTGTCTATTGTTAACTGAAGTTCAGTATCCATAATTAATCTAAACTTTAATGAGCACTAACTCCATCTTGCTGCTCTATCCACGCTGGTAACCACGGCAGCTGAAGATGCGTTAACTTGTTATTTTCTTCTTAATTAACACAGGTTAGAAATGCTAATTAACTCTCTCCGGCATACATTTGAAAGAATAAAACATAATGCTGAAAATTAAAATGCAGATTCAGATCTGAGAAAGGGGGAGTTGGTTAAATGTTCTTTGCGTTTCTCCCAATGGGGAACATTAGTTCCAGCCGGTGAACACTAGCTGTGGCTTTGTTCAATCTGCAGTTTATTTAGTAGTGAACTACTTCAGACCAGGTGACAGGTAGATGTGAATTCAAACTCACAGACCAGACAGCAAAGTCGGTCTGAGAGTAAATGACCAACTCATCCGTCTGGACTGTCCACACAGCGGCACAGAGAAAGCTGCCACACACGCAGACTTCACTTATGTGCTTATTTATCATGTAATTCAAGAGAGCATATCTCCCATCATGCAGTGCAAAACTGGCACTCATAGAAACTGAAATAAACACTTCAATGATCAGGGACTGTTATTAAAAATGACCAATGTATGTGACAGGCAATTATAATGTTTTCTGCATAATCTGCATTTTTGAGAAATTTGGATATCTATTTATGTTTAATTCCCCTGATTTCAAGGCTCGAGTTCTGTGGTAATAAAATATCCAAGGGCTATTTAAAAGCAGTTTGTATGTTAGTGCTGTCCCTGACGCAAATTTCAGACAAAGGTTGCCATGTTTCATGGGGAGGGGTGGTGCATTTTAATTCATCTGAACTATTCCCATTTCCCGGCATATGGATCATCTCCCTCTAAACCATTCCCCTCATGTACCTGTCCAAATGTCTTAGTGTTCCCATTATGACGTTACCTATGACACTGTCCACCTCTATGAGGTCACTGCACTGCCTGCTGCGCTCCATGGAATAAAGTCCTGGCGAGCCCAACATTTCCCTGTAGCTCCGACCCTTGTTTTCTGGCAACGTGTTGAAATTATTTTCTGCACTCTTTACAAATTAGTGGCATATTTCCTAAACATGGTGACGTATCCAAGTGCGTCTTCAACAAAGTCTTGCCCAACTGAACATAACTTTCCAACTTTTAAATTTTATTCACTGGCTGATGAAGACAGTGGGAAAAAACCTTTTCCACCGCCCTATCCCCCTGTTACGTCCCTTTTCTTGCAACTATGTACTTTTATTCTGAGTTCCCTCTGCTCTACAACACTACCCAGCTAACTACCATTCGCGGTGAAGATCATGCCCTGGCTGGTCTTCCCTAATTTAAAATCTCACACATCTGCAAGAAGCACCATTTGCCATTTCTCAGCCCACTTTCCAATTTGAAAAAGTTCCTGCTCTAAACCTTGCCAATCATTTTTCAATGCCTGTGATAC
>NW_027604325.1:0-4764 GCF_053455715.1 Rhinoraja longicauda
TTTTGTTGCGTGCCACCCAGTCAGTGGAAACAAAATACATTATTACAGCCGAGCCATTTACAGAGTATAGATACATGATAAGGGGATAACGTTTAGTGCAAGGTTAAGCCTGCAAAATCCGATCGAGGATAGTCCGAGGGTCAACAAAGAGGTAGATAGTAGTTCAGCACTGCTTTATGGTTGTGGTGGGATGATTCCGTTGCCTGATAACAGCTGGGAAGACGCTGTCCCTGAAACTGGAGGTGTGCATTTTCACACTTCTATACATTTTGCCTGATGGGACAGAGGAGAAGCAGGAGTGGCAAGGGTGCGACTCGTCCTTGATTATGCTGCTGGCCTTGCCGAGGCAGCGTGGTTTATAAATTGAGGCAAAATAACGGAGGTTGGTTTGTGTGATTGTCTGGACAATTCACTGCAATTTCTTGCGTTCTTATATGGAGCTGTTCCTAAACCAAGCTGTGATGCACCTTGATAAAATACTTTCTATGGTGCATCTGTAGTTGTTGGTGAGAGTTGTAGAGGGCACGCCGAACTGGCTAACCCTGCTAAGGACATGGATGGGTGAAGTTTCGGTTCGGGAACTTTCTTCAGACTGATTGTGGTGGGACGGGGGAACAGCAGGACAAAGCGAATTGAAGGATGAGCGGGTGAATACCGTTTTCATTGTCAGGTGCGAGGTAAGGGTTGAGCAGGATGGAATTATATAGAAAGAGGAAGTAATATCGGTTGAAGATGTGGTGGAGGGGATATATTGGTGCGAGTCCGGATGAAGCACGAGGAGGAGCGAGGGGGAAGTGGGAATTTGCACTTAGTTACGTAACATTGGATCATTCAAAGTTCATACCATTAGGAATTCTCTGCCTCAGAAGGCAGTGGAGGCCAATTCTCTGAATGCACTCAAGAGAGAGCTTGATAGAGCTCTTAAGGATAGCGGAGTCAGGGGGTATGGGGAGAAGGCAGGAACGGGGTAGTGATTGAGAATGATCAGCCATGATCACATTGAATGGCGGTGCTGGCTCGAAGGGCCGAATGGCCTCCTCCTGCACCTATTGTCTATAGTCTATTGTTGCAAGGCACCAAGGGCGGAATATGAAGTGGCGTTCTTTCAGTTTGCATGTCGCTTCAGTCTGGCAATAGAGGAAGCAAAGGACAGAAAGGTCAGTGTGGGAAGGCGAGTTACAACGGGAAGATCCTGGAGGCCTTGACGGAACGACGGTAAGTGTTGGGCCGAACGGTCGCCGAGTCTCCACTTGACCATGACGATGCAAAGGAGACCATATCTGGAACACCGCATGCAATAGAAGGGATTAGATGAGGTGCATGTGAACATCAGCCTCACCTGGAAGGGCTATTGAAGTGTGAGGGAAGGGGGTAGAGAGACATTCCATGGTGGCTGGCCGTTTTAACCGCACGTCGCAATAAAGGCCTTGGAGAGGGAGGTGAGGGCGAGCAGGAGGAGTGTTGGGGAAAAGAGAGAGACAGATAGGGAGTACGGTGATGAAGGAAGAGATAGCGGAGAAGACGAAATATGGAGGAAGAGTTAAGTAACAAAGGGAGAGTGGGAACATGAAAAGAGAGCGGAGTTCAGATCGCGTGGGTTGGCAAAACGGAGCGATGGAAGGGTCAGATAGTTAGAAAGAAACGGAGGGATAAATGCAATGGGAGTGAGAAGGAGGGGGGGGTTAGGAGAGAGAGGTTGACAGAGAGATGGCGGAGCAGAGAGGAAGAATAGAGATGGTAGGAGAGAGTGATAGTTCATAGAGAGCGACAGCAGTAAGGATGGAGGGAGAGAGAAAGGGAGGAGGGAGATGTGCCGCATCATTCGCTGTTATATTTGGGTTTCGGACAATTCTGAAGCCACAATGTTTCTGTTCTCTGAGTGTCGTGAGTCTTTGGGTCGTTCCTGCTCAGAGGTGACGAAGGCAGAGAATGTTATTGTCCCGGCGCAAAATCAGACCCACTGCAGGCAAGCAAGGAGTGAATGATTACCGGCCTCGCCGGGAGTGTGGGGGTAAGGTTGCAGTCAGTTAAGCCGCGATCATATTGAGTGGTGAAGCAGAGTGGAGGGGCCACTTTAGTGCGAGGTGATCTGTTGATCTAATTCCTCAACCTGTGGACAAATGTCGCCCAGTCCACATTCAAACTGGGCACCAGAAGCCATGAGAGGGTCCCTGGAATTTGGGATTGCCTTAGTGAGTGAAACGGATTGAACGAAATCAGACAAACAACATGAGGCGGGGAGTTGGACCTGATGGAGTTTGAAACAATATCCCCTTTACTGGAACAATGCCGCTCCCAATTTCCATCCCTCAGTATCGCCACAATTCCCAGTCTTTTGAGTTTCCAAATCAATTCCCTGAATAAATCACGACCTGTCTCAGCAGGGATTTCACTTGGCTGATGTCATCTGTTTGCGAATCATTTCAAAATCTCTATTTTTTAACTCTGTTGAAACTTCGCTGTCCCGGTGGAGACGGAAAATGGTATAAAATCTCCGGGAATGTTCTGCCCCGGCATTTCATTCCGAGAGATTAACGATAGATAACGAGGACACGTCGCTGGGTAGAGAAAATGTGGGGAAAGCTTTGGGAATATTACGCCGTGGAGAAAATCTTGTACGTGATCATTGCTGCCGTTGGAGTCCCTGGTAAGTGAGCAGAACAATTCAAAATTTATAACTCCGTCTGTGCACCGGTGTTGCCCTGAATCTGATTCCGTTACAAGATTCCCAACTGATAATCGTTGTTCAAGTATATGTGAAGTATATCAATCCTCTCAGTGAAATATTTTTGAATTAACGCTGTGATTTTTCTTATTTTCAGACAGCCGAAACTAACCCTCTCTTTCTCCCACTGCCGGGACCCACTAGAATGTTGTTCCTGCCTTCAGTGGGACCTTGCCCAGAGTTGTCCCAGTGCTCGGGACAGGCAGCTCTCCGGGACGGTGTGACTGGGAGGGGTTTACATTGTGAAGTTCACTGTGTCTGAGTTATTGATCAGAGTGAACACCCGCTCCTGTGGACACGTCTCACTGTGGAGTCTGTCACAGTCGGATTCAACCTGCCTGTTGGTCAATAATTGGATCGATCTCCTGAACCGGTGGCCGCGGATCTACCGGCGTGTGTTGTTACCGAACTGAACTCACTGTGGAATGAATCCATTAACGGAGCCACTCTGCGGCCGGATCCTAAGTTGTCCCTGCCTTCCCTCTGGAACACTCCTCGTCCCCATCAGATGCCGAGTTCCCAGAGCCCTGGTTAAACGCGGCCGGTCACGGTTAAGTCTGTGAAACCGACCCCATCAGAGACTGTGAGCGGGGTTAACTGTAGACAGGACCATTCCGCCTATTGTAGCGGGCGGCTGCTCGTTCCCTCCCCGCCCTTTACCCCGCCCGTCGCCTTATTTCCTCTCCCCTGAAGCAGGCAGGTCGTGCACAGTCGGAGCCGGGTCTGACATTGTTAAACCTGCAGCCGCGCAACGACTCCAACACTCCTGATCTCCAGCTGAAAGTGGAGCCGGTGTTCAGCCCCGGAGACCGTGTTCAGTAATGCCCAGTGTCCGTCCCCTTCTCTTTCCGCAGTGAATTTAGTGGCGATTGTGATCCTGTCCCGGGGAAAGTGCGGCCTCTCCACCTGCACCACTCGCTACCTGGTGGCCATGGCAGCGGCCGATCTACTCATCCTGATCACCGAGGTCATTTTGCAAAAGATCCGATACCATTACTTGTATTGGAGTTTACTGTCCATCACCCCTGTGTGTAGTGTTAACCTTGTACTGAGGTCTGCAGCTACAGACTGTTCTGTCTGGTTCACCGTCACTTTCACCTTTGATCGGTTTGTCGCCATTTGTTGCCAGAAGCTGAAAACAAAATATTGCACCGGGAAAACTGCGGCTGCGGTTCTCGCAACAGCCGGCGTTCTGCTCTGTCTGAAAAACGTTCCCCGCTACTTCACACGGGAACCCTGGACAACCATCGACAATGTCCCGTGTTCTGTGTCACGGTGGACAGTTATTACACTGACCCCGGGTGGGTGGCATTTGACTGGATCGACACGGTTTTAACTCCGCTCCTCCCTTTCGCTGTGATCCTGCTGCTCAACGCTCTGACAGTCCGGCACATTTTAGTGGCCAGTCGGGTCCGTCAGGGGCTGAGGGGTCAGAGCAAGGGGGAGAAGCGCAGTGACCCGGAGATGGAGAGCAGGAGGAGGTCTGTGGTTTTACTCTTCACCATCTCCGGCAGCTTCATCCTCCTGTGGATGACGGCGGTTGTAAACTTCGTCTATTATCAGATCACAGGGATTGGAGATGATCCGAATGATTCCCAATATATCTCTAACTACGTCGGGTATTTGCTGAGGAATCTCAGCTGCTGCACCAACACATTTATTTACGCGGCGACCCAGTCCAAGTTCAGGGAGCAGGTGAAGAGCGCGGTGAAATATCCGCTCACCTCAGCGCTGCGGCTCATTAATAAACCCGCGCCCTGAGCGCATCCCAGAGGGCGGCCGCAGTCTCTCCGCTCCGGGCTCCGGCTCCTCACATTCACCGCCGCATCTTCCAGCTGTCAGTCCCGGGCGGATGATCCCATCGACGGCCCCTCCCCCCTCTCTCCCCCCCTCTATCCCCCCCCTCTCTCCCCCTCTCTCTCTCCCCCTCTCTCCCCCCTCTCTCCCCCCCTCTCTCCCCCCTCTCCTCTCCCCCTCTCTCTCCCCCTCTCTCTTCCCCCTCTCTCTCTCTCCCCTCTCTCTCTCCCCTCTCTCTCTCT
>NW_027604326.1:0-4754 GCF_053455715.1 Rhinoraja longicauda
GACTCACCGGACTCGCATCAATGTGCACATAGGGCAAACAGATCCACAGAGGACGCCATCTCTCTGGGTCTTCACACTGTCCTGACTCACCTGGAGAGACAGGGCACGTACGTGAGGATGCTACTCATTGACTGCTACTGTGTTACCGGCGACTGTGCAATCCTGCTCCTTCTCGACCTCAGCGCAGCGTTCGATACAGTGGACCACACCTTCCTTACTGACCGTCTCCGGTACGCGGTTGGCATTGGTGGCACTGCCCTGAGCTGGTTCGCTTCGTACCTCAAAGATAGGAGTTTCGCCATCAACATAGTCAGTTATTCCTCTGCTCCAGCTAGCCTCTCCTGCGGAGTTCCACAAGGCTCCATCCTAGGCCCCATTCTCTTCTCTCTATACATGCTCCCCCTTGGCCAAATCATTCAAAGGCACGGCATTTCTTTCCACTG
Source organism: Rhinoraja longicauda (assembly GCF_053455715.1). Classification (NCBI taxonomy): domain Eukaryota; kingdom Metazoa; phylum Chordata; class Chondrichthyes; order Rajiformes; family Arhynchobatidae; genus Rhinoraja; species Rhinoraja longicauda. The sequence continues at coordinate 444 of NW_027604326.1, forward strand.
CTATGCCGATGACACTCAGCTTTACCTCCCCCTGAAACCCAACAACCAGTCAAATTTAAACAGCCTCTCACACTGCCTTCAGGACATAAAATGTTGGATGGCACAGAACTTCCTCCAATTAAATGAGAGCAAGTCTGAGGTCATCCTATTCGCCCCCCCCCCGACTCCATCAAATTGATAACAGGCAGTCTTGGAAGCCTATCCTGCCTAGTCAAACCGCATGTCAAAAACCTCGGCATGATATTTGACTCTGCATTAAAATTTGATAAGCAAGTCAACGCTGTGGTAAAAGCCAGCTTCTTCCAACTTCGAACCATAGCTAAAATCAAACCTTTCCTCCAATTCGACGACACAGAAAAAATCATTCACGCTTTCATTTCCTACCGCCTAGACTACTGCAACTCCCTATACACTGGGATCAGCCAATCTTCCCTGTCCCGCCTGCAACTGGTCCAAAACGCCGCAGCGAGACTCCTGACGGGTACCCGTAAAAGAGACCACATCACCCCGATCCTGGCCTCTCTCCACTGCCTCCCTGTACGGTACAGAATCAACTTCAAGCTCATCCTATTCACGTATAAAGCCCTAAATGGACATTCCCCCCCCCTACATCAAAAATCTTCTAACCCCCCTCTCTAACTCCAGGTCCCTCAGATCGGCCGACTTGGGGCTATTCACTATCCCGCGGTCTAGGCTTAAACTCAGGGGTGACCGCGCTTTTGCGGTTGCAGCTCCTAGACTGTGGAACAGCATCCCTCTCCCCATCAGAACTGCCCCCTCCATCGACTCCTTTAAGTCCAGGCTCAAAACATATTTCTACTCCCTAGCGTTTGAGGCTCATTGAGGAGGCGCTGTGAACTGTTTGCGTGCTACTGTATGTTTTCATTTCTTTTCTATTGGAACCTAATCAAATGTACAGCACTTTGGTCAACGTGGGTTGTTTTTAAATGTGCTATACAAATAAAATTGATTTGACTTGACTTGACTTGACTATAGCTTTGCCTTCAAACACGGTCATCCCCACCAAACTCATCACCAAACTCCACCAGGTCGTCGTTATGCGACTGGATCCTGGACTTCCTGCTGGATCGACCGCAGGCAGTGAGAATGGGCCCGCACCTGTCCTCCACTATCGCCCTGAGTACCGGCACACCACAGGGCTGTGTCCTGAGCCCAATGCTCTACTCCCTCTTCACACACGAGTGTGTTCCTGCATTCGACACCAACACCATTGTCAAGTTTGCAGACGACACAACGGTGATCGGGCTGATCACCAAAGGTGATGAAACACACTACAGAACCTGGCGGACTGGCGCTCGGATAACAAACTGCCCCTAAATACCACCAAATCCAAGGAGCTAATCATCAACTTCCGTAGGTCACACAACGGGGAATACGCCCCGACCTTTATCAACGGGGACAGTGTGGCGAGAGTGTCCAGCTTCAAGTTTCTGGGCACCCACATTTCGGAGGACCTAACATGGTCCAATAACACCACTGCGCTGGTCAAGAACGACTGTTCTACCTGAGAACACTGAAGAAGTCCGGTCTGCCCCAACAGCTGCTGACGACCTTCTACTGCTGCACCATAGAGAGGATCCTAACGCATGGCATCCCTGTGTGGTACCTCAGCTGCACGGAGGCAGAAAGGAAAGCTCTTCAGCGGGTAGTCCATAGAGCTCAGAGGACCATCGGAACACAGCTACCAGCCTTGGAGGGCATCTACAACACACGATGCCTCAGAAAAGCCACCAGCATCCGCAAAGACTCCTCACACCCCTGCAACAGTCTGTTGGGGACCTCCACCATCGGGCAGACGATACAAGGCCTTCTACGCACGCACCTCCAGACTCAGGAACAGCTTCATCTCCAGGGCCATAGCTGCTATGAACCGGTCCTGCTGAGTCGGATGGTCACATCGCAGAGTGAACCGGTACATATAGACAATAGACAATAGACAATAGGTACAGGAGGAGGCCATTCGGCCCTTCGAGGCAACACCGCCATTCAATGTGATCATGGCTACCGAATCAATACCCCGTTCCTGCCTTCAACCCATATGCCCTGACTCCGCCATCCTTAAGAGCTCTATCTAGCTCTCTCTTGAATGCATTCAGAGAACTGGCCTCCACTGCCTTCTGAGGCAGAGAATTCCACAGATTCACAACTCTCCGACTGAAAAGGTTTTTCCTCATCTCCGTTCTAAATGGCCTACCACTTATTCTTAAACAGTGGCCCCTTTTTCAGGACTCCCCCAAGATTGGGAACATGTTTCCTGCCTCTAACATTTCCAACCCCTTAATAATCTTATACGTTTCGATAAGATCTCCTCTCAACTTCTAAATTCCAGTGTATACAAGCCTAGTCGCTCCAGTCTTTCAACATCTACTTGCACTTTATTCTGTTTTAAAACTGTTCTAATTTGTTTCATTGGGTTGTTTAAATTAATACTGACTAGCTAATTCATTTATTACATCGTATGGGAGGCACATTCCCAATCTTGTTTTACTCCTGTACAATGACAATAAAGATATATTGTATTGTATTGTATTGTATTGTACAACTGCAGAAGGACCTCCTTGCTCCTAAACTCAAATTAGGAAACCAAAACTGCACACAATACTCCAGGTGTGGTCTCACCAGGGATCGGACAAATAGCGTCAAATAGTGTCAAATAGCGAGCACATGTGGCGGCCATTTTGACGAGAGAAACAGCGAGCACATGTGGCGGCCATTTTGATAAAAAGAAACAGCGAGCACATGTGGCGGCCATTTCGTTGAGAGAAACAGGACAAGGGAAGGAGGGAAAAGGGAAAAATGTGCATAGGTGTGTCAACCAGTGTGCATTGGCGTGTCAATCAGTATGCACACGCGTGTCAATCAGTGTGCATCGGCGTGTCAATCTGTGTGCATATTCGCGTCAATCCGTGTGCATAGGCGTGTCAATCCGTGTGCATAGGCGTGTCAATCAGTGTGCATAGGCATGTCAATCAGTGTGCATAGGCGTGTCAATCAGTGTGCATAGGCGTGTCAATCAGTGTGCATAGGCGTGTCAATCAGTGTGCATATGCATGTCAATCAGTTTGCATATCTCTCCCCGCTAGGGGAGAAAGGGCGCCTCTGATTGGCCGCCGCGCCCCATGGCTTAGGCGTCATCTTTTGCCAGGGGGGGGAAAGAGGCCTTTGATTGGCCAGGTGGAAGAGCGGCAGACGATTGGCCGACGTCTCCTGTTGCCGGGGTATAAAGGGACCTCTGATTGGCCACCGCGCCCATGTCTATGGCATCATCTATTGCCGGGCTAGAACGAGACCGCTGATTGGTCGCCGCGCCCATGCCTTAAGGCGTCATCTGATGCCAGGACAAAAAAGGAATCTCTGATTGGCTGCCGCGCCCATGTCTAGAACGTCATTTAGTGCTAGGGGAGAAAGAACGCTGCTGATTGGTCACCACGCCACAGCGCAAAGCGTTATCCGATGCTAGGGGAGAAAGAGCACCGCTGATTCGCCGCCGCGCCCATATCTAAAGCGTCATTTAGTCCTAGGGGAGAAAGAACGCCGTTGATTGGTCACCACGCCACAGCGCATAGCGTCATCTGATGCTATGCGATAAAGAGCACCGCTGATTGGCCGCCCGCGCCCATGTCTATGGCGTCATATGTTCTCAGGGGAGGAGCACCTCTGATTGGTTACTACGCTGCAGCGAAAAGTGTTATCTGATGCCAGGGGAGAAAGAGCACCTGATTGGCCACCGCGCCCACAGGGTAGAACGGGACCTCTGATTGGCCACCGCGCCTTTGTCGTCGTCTGTTGCCGGGGGTGGAAAGAGCAACTCTGATTGGCCGCCGCGCACATGCCTTTTTGCTTCTCCTGTTGCCTGGGCAGAACGAGACCGCGGATTGGCCGCCGCGCCACAGAGCCGAGCGTCACCTGTTTGCCAGGGGGAAATTTCTTTTTTCTGTAGGATTCCTAAGTTGAACTACTACAATCTGCATTTTGGAATATGTGGCAACTGGAATAAATAGAGGGATTCAGAGAGAGAGAGACGAGAGAGAGAGAGAGAGAGAGAGAGGGAAGATAGATAGATGGAGAGAGAGAGAGAGAGAGAGAGAGAGAGAGAGAGAGAGAGAGAGAGAGAGAGAGAGATAGAGAGAGAGAGAGAGAGAGAGAGGCAGAGACTGTGTGTGTGTGTGTTGAGAGGGAGAGAGAGCACTTGCCTAATTTATTGCTTATAGGATAAAGAATAAACAAGTGTTCTGTGTTATCCAAAATATTTATTTGTGTTGGATTCATAACTTGAACTAATACAAATCT
>NW_027604327.1:0-4736 GCF_053455715.1 Rhinoraja longicauda
AGGAGCATCCTATACAGTAAACGTCTGCCTGCATCACGGAACGGCACGCTGGGCATCTGGGAGAGGCGGCTCAAGTTGTGTGGGGCCGGCTCCCGGGAAATATTCCGGAGCCTGGGCCCGATGAGCAGTTCCGGCGGAGCGGGAGTAAGCTCGGCCGGAATCACTCCAAGCTCACGCCGCTCCCCAACATCCCCCGTGACAGCGTGAGGACCGGCCCCCACCACAGCCACATCACCCCCCTCCCCCTGAGGAGCAACGCGCTGACTGAAGATGACCAAATTCCTCACTCTCAACACATCGCGGTAAAAGCTTGGCATGTCCCATGTGGCGGGTCGGCTGATGCCCGCCACCGGGAGCCGCCAAACCCCCCTTAGGCACTGGCCCTGGCGGAAAAAATACGTGGCCAGAGCGTGCCACCTGGGAGGGTGCTCCGCGTACACGTACCTCCGCAGAGTCCTGAGACGGAGAGCCGCCACCTGGGTACGCACGCATACCAAGGACTGGCCACCCTCCTCTAGCGGGAGACTCAGGACTGCGGCTGAGACCCAGTGTTTCCTCCCTCCCCAAAAGAAATCCACTAACCTCTTCTGTACAGCATTTACAAAGGTAGAGGGCGGGACAAGAGTGGCGAGCCGGTACCATAACATTGAGGCCACCAGCTGGTTTATGACCAGCACCCTACCCTGGAAAGAAATAACCCTAAGCAAGCCTGACCAGCGTCCCAGCCGGGCGACGACTTTCGTCTCTAGCTCCTGCCAGTTCGCCGGCCAAGCATCCTCAGTGGGACTCAGGTAGATCCCCAGGTAGAGGAGGTGCGTGGTGCTCCACGCATAATCCTTCATCTCTTCCGGCAGGGAGTCCACCTGCCACTGGCCCACTAGAAGTCCGGAGCACTTACTCCAGTTGATCCTAGCGGACGAAGCAGCTGAGAACACCAGCTGGCATTCGTGCATCCTCCGCAGGTCAACAGGATCAGTGAACGTAAGGAGAATGTCATCGGCATAGGCCGAGAGAACCACCTCCACCCCCGGTCCTGGTAGCGCCAGGCCTGCCAACCGCCTCCTAAGAAGACACAGGAATGGCTCCACACAGACCGAGTACAACTGCCCAGACATGGGGCACCCCTGGCGTACCCCCCTCCCAAAGCGAATGGGAGCCAACAATGCACCGTTAATCTTCACGAGACACTCTGCTGCGGTGTACAAAAGCCGGACCCGGGCCACAAAATGCGGTCCAAAACCGAACGCTTGCAGTGTCCCGAAGAGGTAATCATGGTCCACCCTGTCAAAAGCCTTCTCCTGATCCAGGGATAGAAAGGCAGCTGACTGACCAGTGCCCTGGGCCAGATGGATCAGGTCCCTAACCAAATGGATGTTATCTTGGATGGACCGACCAGGGACTGTATAGGACTGGTCAGGGTGGATCATTTGGGATAGTATGGCGCCCAGGCGATTTGCCATTGCCCGTGCAAAAACTTTATACTCTGTACAGAGGAGAGAGACCGGGCGCCAGTTCTTCAACAGGCGGAGTTCGCCCTTCTTGGGTAGCAGGACAACGACTGCCCTGCGCCACGAGAGGGGCATCTCCCCGGTCGCCAGGCTCTCCCCCAGAACCTTCATGTAGTCACCCCCCAGGACATCCCAGAAGGCTCTAACAAACTCAACCGTCAGCCCATCCAGCCCAGGGGACTTACCCTTTCTGAGCTGGTGCAGGGCACCAGTCACCTCCTCCAATGATAAGGGGTCATCAAGCTGTTCAACCACCCCTCTATCTATAGTCGGTAGCCTCTCCCACAGAACCCGCTGAGCCTCTCCGCTGACACCCATCCGCAGAGAACAGCGTTCCATAAAAAGACCGAACTAACGCACTAATCCCCTCTGGGTCTGTGACCGAGGAGCCATCGTCCGCGAGCAGCTCGACGAGCTGTTTGCGGGCTCCTCGCCCTTTCTCCAGAGAGAGGAAGAAAGGTGAAGCCCGGTCCAGATCGTGCAGCATCTGGACTCGCGACCTCACGTAAGCACCTCGGGACCGCTCAAGCTGCAGGTCCCTCAGCGCTTCCTTCCTCTCCTGAAACTCTCCCCCACTCACAGGAGTCTTCACCGACCCGGCCCAAGCGAGACTCTGCGTCGAGTAACTCCTTCTCGAGTCGCTCGACTGCCGCGTCCCGCCTTCTGGTCGACCCTCCCGTGTAGTCCTGACAGAAAAGACGGATGTGAGCTTTCCCCACATCCCACCACTGCTTAAGGGAAGGGAAGCCCCTCTGCCTCTCTCTCCACTTCACCCAGAACCGCCTAAAAGACTCCCGGAATCGGCGATCCTCCAGCAGCTGGTTATTAAAGTGCCAGTACGCGGACCCAGCCCGTGTGCGCGCTGGAATAAAATCCACTCGCACCAGGCAGTGGTCCGAACATGGCACCGTCCGCATAGAGGCCGCCGAGACCCGGGAGACATACGCTCTGGAGATGTACACACGGTCGATACGGGAACCACCCCCCTCAGACCTTCGCGAAAATGCGTTGGAATCAGGGTGGAGATTCCGCCACGCATCAACCAGCTCGAAAGATTCAATCACACCTCTCAACTTCTTCGCCACTGCAGGGGCACACTGAATACCAGAGCGATCTCGCGTCTCAAGGGTACAATTGAAATCCCCCCCAAGGAAGACACACTCCCCGCAATCAATGGTGCTCATCAGAGCAGTCACCTCCTGAAGTAAACGCGCCTGCATCGTGCCGGTGCTGGGGGCGTACACGTTAATGAAATGTAACGGCACGCCATCCAGGATCACGGCCAGATAGAGCAAACGGCCTGGCACAACTTCCTGCACCTTCACAATCTCTGGCTGGAAAGTCGGGGCCAACAGGAAAGCCACCCCACTTGACTTTGTACTGAGGTGGCTCATGTAGACCCCCCCCTCCCACTCCAGGACCCAGGTGGGCTCATCACTAACAACAGTGTGCGTCTCTTGTAGAAAGCTCACTGCATACTTCCCCTCTCTGAGGACCGATAGATGGTGAAACCTACGAAGGTCCCCCCTTCCACCGTTTATATTTAGGCTAACTACTGTGAACTTGAACGCTCACTAGACTTATTCCTCAAGCTCCTTGTGGGAGTGAAGCCCCGCTCTTTTAGGAGCTTCAAAAACTCCCCGAATTGACGCTTATCACAAGCACTTAGAGCATTATCCCTACTGTTAAGGATAGCACTAAGTGTCCGGATAGTTCCCCCCAGGTCTGACCACCGTTCGGTAGCTAGCTGGACTTTGTTCCTACTGTGCCGATGTTCATGCAAAAACTCTCGAATCTCAATGATGCCGGCCGCTCGAGCCACAGCACTGGAGTCCTGGCATTCTGCCAACCCACTGACACCTGAAGCAACATCTTCCTCCTCCCTGCGCTCAAGGCCGTGGCCCAGATTTGGCAGACTGCCACTGGCTGCCAGCTCGCTCTCTTCACTGTGTAAGCTGGCTCCAACACCCTCCCCCCCCCTCCGGCATGATCCCACCCCCGGGATCAATGTCGAGGGAGAGTCCTGACACCTCCAACAGCGATGAGCCGGCCAGTGTATGGCCAGGCTCCTGCACACTCTCCCCGCCCTCTACAACTGGGCCTGGGGAAGAACAAAAACAGGGCGCCCCCAGGGCCCACGGTCCACCTTCACCCCCGGAATCTGACTGAGAGACATGACCCGCAACAGCCCCGTCCCCCTCCTCATCCAGGGAACCCACTCCCCCCAGCATCACCCAGAGAGTCTCCATCCTCCACCACCAGGGGAGTACCCTCACTGGGGCCCACTGAGGGAGCCAGTGTTTCTGGACTCTCCCCTACTTCCTCAGTCTGTGGGGGCAGCGCACCCCTCAGTCACTCTCATAGTTCTAATGAGGAGCATAGGCTGGGAAACCACCCCTACAGCCGAGACCCCCCCTTCGGGTTGTCCCTGCTCGTCCTCCATCCCAGGGGACACATTCCCAGGGCAGCCAACCCCAACATCTGGTGAGATATCACCCTCAGAAGGCCCCTTGGACGAAGGGGCAACCTCCGGCCCAGAGGACACTAGTCGTGGATCACCATCCTTGACCAGAGTGGAGGGTCTCGAGGCAGGCAGCCCCCCTGGCCTTATGCTCAGGGCCATCCTCTTCCTCACCAGACTCATGCCTCCTCTTTAACCCCACAACGGGCGGTGGTTCGGTGACCTCCATAAAGGAGGAGTCCTCCACCTCCACACTGCCAGCTTCCTCTCTTTCATCCCTTTGATCAGCCACCGCAGATCCCGACAGGAACTCCCCCGCCTCCTCCCGTACCTCCTCAGCTCCTTGCTGAGCCCCGCCAGGTGCCGCCTGGACCTCTCCGGGCCCAACAGGCACCCTTTGGGTGGCTCAGGTGTGGGCGTGGGCCCATCCGTTTGCGATTGTCTCGCTTTAAGATTGTTCGTTTTCTTCGTGGATTTCTTCCCCCTCTGCACGTGCCATTCCCCCTCCTCCTCCTCGCCCTCCCCCTGCACCTCTCCGCCAAGCTCCGCCGCAGGTGCAGGACATGGGGGTCGAGGGGCAGTGCTGCCCTGGGCCGCCAAGGTGGAACCAGCAGCCCCGGGTGGGCCAGCAGTGTCTCCCCCGGGTCACCGGAGGTGGAACCAGCAGCCCCGGGTGGGCCAGCAGTGTCTCCCCGGGTCACCGAGGTGGAACCGGCAGCCCTGGGTGGGCCAGCAGTGTCTCCCCAGGTCACCGAGGTGGAACCGGC
>NW_027604328.1:0-4736 GCF_053455715.1 Rhinoraja longicauda
GACGGCGGGAGAAGACGGCAGGGGAAGAGAAAATATATTCTGGCCTTCCATCACAGTTGGGAGGTGACTGGAGGAGACTCACTGTGATGGATGTTTCTTTTGTTTGGTGTTGGTTTATGATTGTATGTATTATTGCATATTTTTATTGATTATTCTTATTGGTCTTATTGTTGAACTGCGGGTAATTTTTTTATCTCACTGCACATTTATGTGTATGTGACAAATACATTGACTATTGACTATTGCTTTGTTCTTAATTGTTTACTATTTGCTCTTGTTGTTAATTGCGAGCGGAGCACCAAGGCATATTCCTTGTATGTATACATATGTGGCCAATAAACTCATTCATTCATTCATTCACTCGTTCATTCATTCATTTTGGGAAGTCAAACCAGAGCAGGGGTTAAATAATGTATTTCAGGGTTCTGAGGAGTGTTGCAGTGAAGAGGGATCCAGTAGTGCAGGTACACAGCTCATTGAAAGTTGCTTCACAAGTAGATAGTGTGGTCAAGAAGGTTTTTGGCACATTGGCCATCACCAATCAGAGTATTGAATATCGATGTTGGGAGGTCATGTTGCTGTTGTACAAGACATTGATTGGGTCTCAGAGTATTATGTTCAGTTTTAGTCATCCTGTTGGAGGAAAGATGGTGTTCAGATGGAAAGGATACACAACAGATTTACTCGGATGTCGCCAGCACTCGAGTGTCTGAGCGATACAGAGACGTTGAGGAGGCTGTGACTTTATTTATTGGTGTGCAGAAGGATGAAGGATTATCTTTCGGGGTATACAAGATCATAAGAGGAATAGATAGGGTAAATGCACAAACTAACAACCAGAGTAGGGGAATCGAGAAACAGAGGACATGGTTCAAGGTGATGAGTTAGAGATTTAATAGGAACCTGAGCGGCAAATTGTTTAAACAAAGCATGGTAGGTGTGTGGATCGAGCTGCCGGAGGAGGTTGATGAGGAAGGTCCTATCACTTTGTTTACGAACCATTTAGACAGGTACATTCAGACAGAGCCTCTCAATGGCTCTTGCTGACATTGTGGGAGAGGGTATTGGCCTGACATCATGTTTCTTCATTGTCCCTCTCCAACGGAAAACACGGGCACACGCACACAATGCTATGCTCAGGTTTGTTTAGACATTCAATCATAATTTTCACACCGGTCTTGGTCTCATATACATTTCCATAACTGATGATATTAGTCTTCCATATTGTCCATAAAAATATTCTTCCCAAAAGACGTTAGTGCGCCTTCGGGTTGTTTTTTATTTATTTAATATTTTATTTAAGTTTTAACAGAACCCATACGTTATACATTATACATTTCATAGTAAACAATAGTAAACAATAGTCACTAACCTATAACTTCGATTATACACGTATTGTTCTGTATTTTCTCCCCTCCCCCCACCCCCCCCCCCCCCCCGCACCCCCAACCCTCAGTTAAAAAGAAGGAAAAATAAAAAGCAGAAGAAAGAAAGACAGAAAGAAAGAAACCTGGAGTCCCGAGGGGGTCACTTTCGAGTAATTTCTTTTAAAATTCTTGTTAGGTAACAAAGCAATCCTGAGTTTAAATACTTCCTATTCTTAATCCTAACTTTGCCATGAATGGGTTCCACACCTTCAAAAAGAAGTCGTATCCATTTCTCAGATTATACGTTGCTTTTTCTAATGGGATACAACTCCGCATTTCTGCATGCCATCTTTCGAATCTTATTTCATTTTGTTCTTTCCATGTAACCGCAACACATTTTTTTGCTACTGCTAATGATATTTTGAGAAATCTTTCCTGATGTTTATCGAAACTTAACTTTGGTGTTATTCCCTTTGTATCTCCTAGCAAAAACAACCTTGGATCCATTGGTATGATCTTATTCATCAATTGATCTAAAAACTTTTTTAGGTCTTGCCAAAAAGGAATTACCTTCTGACATGCCCATGTAGAGTGTATAAAAGTGCCCACGTCTTGGTTGCATCTAAAACACCTATCAGTTGAGTTTAGTTTAAATTTATTTAATTTTTCCGGGGTTAAATATAGTTGCTGCAAAAAATTATACTGTACTAAGCTATACCTCACATTAATAGTATTTTTCATAATATCTAGACACAGTCTTTCCCAACTTGGTTCATCAATAATAATATTAAGATCTGTTTCCCATCTTTGTCTTGCTTTATTAATTCCTATCTTTGGACTAGCTATCTGTAGTAGTTTATACATTGATGATATATTTTTTTTAATTCCCTTACCCTGAATCAAGGATTCGATTCCTTTAATCTGAAATAGAGACATTGAATTACCTAACTTTTCCCTTAAAAAAGATTGTAATCGATAATAGAAAAAAATACTATTCCCTGGAATTTGATATTTATTTCTCAATTGAGAAAATGTCAAAAAGATATTCCCTTCATAGCAATCTCCTATATATTTAATACCCTTCTGTTCCCAGAGTTGTAGTATTTGATTATTCCAAGCAAACGGCAATAATCCATTTTTTACTAATGGAGTTTTAGCTGTTAAAAAAAATCTTTTATCCTTAACTTTAACTGTTTTCAACAATGTATTAATTAAATGTTTTAGCAAAGGTGACTCTTTATCCTTAACTAATATCTTCGCTTCCCATTTATATATAAATTCTTCTGGACAAGACTCTTTTATTTTATCCATTTCAATTTTAACCCATGCTGTTTTTCCACCCTCTTGATAAAAGGATGAAATAGAACTCATTTGCGCTGCCAGGTAGTAATTTTTAAAATTTGGTAATTGCAATCCACCTAATTCAAATTTCCATGTTAATTTTTCCAGAGACACTCTTGGCATTTTACCTTTCCAAAGAAAATTCCTCACAGTTTTGTTCAGTATAGGCAGTGTTGAAAATAAATACTGTATCCTCGGGAAAATATTCATCTTAATACAGTTAACTCTCCCTATCAATGTAATTGGAAGATTCATCCATTTCTTCAGGTCCTCATCTATTTTTTTTATTAGTGGTTTATAATTTAATTTATACAAATTATTTAACTTATTATCTACTTTAACTCCTAAAAGCTTAATGCCTTCTTTTTGCCATTTAAACTGACTTTCTCTTTTACATTGATCATAATTGCCTTCAACAAGAGGCATTATTTCAGTTTTATCTTTATTAATTTTATATCCTGATACTTTCCCATATTCTTCCAGTCTGAAATATAATTTTCTTAAGGATTCCAATGGTCTAGTAAGACAAATTAAGACATCATCTGCAAATAAAGTAATCTTGTGATCTTCCTGGTTAACTTTAAATCCTGTAATATCTAAATCTGATCTTATTAGCTCTGCCAGAGGTTCAATGGCCAATACAAATAAAGCCGGTGACAAGGGACATCCCTGTCTACTAGATCTTTCCAAATTAAATGATTGAGAAGATTGGCCATTTGTCACCACTTTGGCTTTAGGTTGTTTATAAAGAGCTTTTACCCAGTTAATAAAACCATTTCCTAATCGGTACTTCTCTAATACTTTAAATAAAAAATCCCATTCTAACCTGTCAAACGCCTTTTCAGCATCTAAAGCAACAGCTACGCTCAATTCCTTTCTTTTCTGTGCTAAATGTAAAATACTTATAAATCTTGCTACATTATCAGATATTTTCCTTTTTTTGACAAATCCAGTTTGGTCCTCTTTAATCAGCTTCGGTAAATATTCTGCCAATCTCCTTGCTAAAAGTTTAGCAACTATTTTATAATCTGCATTGAACAATGATATTGGTCTATAAGAAGATGCATTTAAAGGGTCTTTCCTTTTTTTAAAAAAATTACTGTTATAATTGCCAATGAGAAGGAGTCTGGTAATGTAGATGTTTTCTCCGCTTGATGTATCACTTCCATAAATAGTGGTAACAACAACTCTTTAAATTTTTTATAGAACTCAGGCGGAAAACCATCTTCCCCTGGAGATTTATTACTTGGTAAACAATATAGTACTTCCTCCACCTCTCTCAAAGTAAAGGAGGCATTTAGTCCCATCTGCTCCTCATTAGAGATTGTTGGTAATCGTATCTTGGATAAAAAATTATTTATCTTAATTTCATCCTTTTCAGATTCAGAATGGTACAGATTAGTGTAGAATTGCTTAAATACCTCATTGATTTCTCTAGGTTTATAAGTAATAATGTTCTGATCTGTTCTAATTGAATTTATTGTTCTTGATATTTGTTCTTCTTTCAGTTGCCATGCCAATACCTTGTGCGCTCTTTCTCCTAATTCATAATATCTTTGGTTAGTTCGTAATATTAGTTTTTCAGTTATGTGAGTGTGTAATGTATTGTATTGGAATTTTTTATTTGCAAGTTGTGTTTTTTTTTGTATCTGAAGAAGTTTTCTGTAAGTCTTTTTCTAATACAGTGATTTATTTTTCTAATCTTTCAGATTCCTTCCTATAGTCTTTCTTTATCTTAGATGAGTAGCTTATAATTTGGCCTCTCAAATAAGCCTTCATTGCATCCCATACAATAAATTTATCATCCACTGAATTTAAATTTGTCTCCAAATATAATTCAATTTGTCCTCGAATAAAATCACAAAAGTCTTGCCTTTTCAATAGTAAAGAGTTGAGTCTCCATCTATACACTGATTGTTCTTTATCTGGCATCGTAATTTTCATTAATAATGGTGAGTGATCCGATAACAATTTACCCTTGTAATCTATTTGTATTATTCTACCGCTTAATTGAGCTGATATCAAAAA
>NW_027604329.1:0-4730 GCF_053455715.1 Rhinoraja longicauda
ATGTTGGCGCAGCTGTAGTGTTGCTGCCTTACAACGCTTGCAGCGCCGGAGACCCAAGTTGGATTCCGACCATGAGTGCTGTCTGTGTGGAGTTTTTACGTTCTCCCCGTGACCTGCGTGGGTTTTCTCCAAGCTCTTCAGTTTCCTCCACACTCTAAATATGTACAGGTATGGGAGGTTCATTGGCTTGGTGCATGTGTAAATTGTCCCTAGTGTGTGTAGGATAGTGTTAATCATATCATCATATCATCATATATATACAGCGCGGAAACAGGCCTTTTCGGCCCACCAAGTCCGTGCCGCCCAGCGATCCCCGCACATATAACACTATCCTACACCCACTAGGGACAATTTTTACATTTACCCAGTCAATTAACCTACAAATGTGGGGATCGCTGGTGGGCGCGGACTCTGTGGGCCGAAGGGCCTGTTTCTGTGCTGTATTGTTGAACTAAGATATTCAACAGCCCAGGATCCAAGGCTGGAACTGAGCGTGTCCAGAACTAGTCTAATGCTTTCTGAAAATGTGGAGAGGTGGGACACACACTGACACACCCCCCTCCCCTACACACACACACACGCACAGAGACACACACACAGACACACACACTGAGCCGACAATCTGAAGCAGTGGCAGATCCAACAACTCCACCTGGCTGGTGTGTGTGTTCTGCTTTTACCTGCGGCACCGTGTGGTTATGCGATTCATTCATCTCTTCACCACAAACTTGTTTCCATCCGCAGAGAGACGGACTTTAATGACACAGGGACACTTCATCTTGTTGGTTCTGAAAAAGACAGTGGGAGGCAGTGTGTAAGCCAACTGGGTGGAACACCAGCAATCGATAAGACACAAAATGCTGGAGTAACTCAGCGGTCGTGCATCATCTCTGGAGAAAAGGAATAGTTGACGCTTTGGACTGAGACCCTTCAGTTTTGTTTAGTTCAGTTTATTGTCACGTGTACCGAGGTACAGTGAAAAGCTTTGTTGCATGCTAACCAGTCAGGTGGAAGACAATACATGATTACAATCGAGCATTTACAGTGTGTAGATACACGATAAGGGAATAACATTTAGTGCAAGGTAAAGTCCAAACAAAGATAGTCCGAGGGTCACCAATGAGGAAGATCACAGTTCAGGACTGCTCTCTCGTTGTGGTAGGATGATTCAGACCAGCAGTGTATGGCGATCTTTTACAATCATCACAGAATCCAACAGAAATATTCCATTGACATTGGCCATGTAGCAGTGTGAGTGGGAAGACAAGATGGTGTGCTGAATGACTGCCTTTGGACTGATAATAAACTCTTTCACAAACTGGGGGGACTTGAAGCAACAGCTGCAACAAAATGTGATTCATGCAGGATTGGTGTAAGATAACATAGTGCATAACAAAGGAAATGGACACAAAATGCTGGAGTAACTCAGCGGGTCAGGCAGCATCTCTGGAGAAAAGGAATAGTGTCATTTCTGGTTGGGACCCTTTATCAGAGGAGAGGGAACTTGGGGGATGAAGGGTTACAAAGAACAAATGAATGAAAGATATGAAAGAACAAATCAAAGCCAGCAACAATGATAAAGAAAAGGTGGAGCCACAATGGTCCATTGTTGCGGTGGAGAAGGTGATAAGAAGTTGATACAAACAGTGAAACTAAGCAAGACGGACAGTGAAATTAATAGAACGACAAGAATGGGAGAAACTTCTAGTTTACCTCCCCCCTGACTCTCAGCCTTAAGACGGGTGTCAAACCGAAACGTCACCTATTATATTTCTCCAGAGATGCTGCCCTCCCCGCTGAGTCACTTCACCATTTTGTGTCAATCTTCAGTGTAAACCAGCATCTGTAGTTCCTTCCTACACACAGTACATAACAAGCTGGGTGCTTGATGGTCATTGCAGGCGGAAGACCCTTTGTGATTTAATGGGATACTATCACACTCCCCCACTGGGATATTAATCCAGTCTCTGAACCATAAAACACAACTATCAAATTGTCAATTGTCCCAAGTGTGTCGGCAGTGGGATGGCAAAGGTGGGATAACATGGATAATACCGTGTCCCTTGTGTTAACACAGCAAATTGTATGTGACAAGTGGAATAGATAGGTGAATGCACAAATCTTTTATCCAGGATAGGGGAATCAAGATCCAGAGGACAGTTTAACATGAGAGGGAAAGATTTAAAAAGAACACAAGGGTAACCTTTTCTGCACAGTGGGGGTGGTAAATGGAACTAGCTTCCAGATGAGGTAGTTGAGGCAGGTTACTCTAGGCATTTAAAAGACATTTGGACAGGTACATGGACTAGGAAAGGTCTGAGGCAGGTGGGACTGGTGTACATGGGTCATCTTGATGAGACATGGGCAAGTTGGACCGAAGGGCCTATTTCTGTGAAGAGACGACTCTACCACTTTATACAATCCCAGCGAGTCGTAGGTGCGGGTAGCATGGGAAAATGTGTGGTGGGGGAGAGAGAGAGGTAGAAAGGTACAGAGAGGGGGGGGGAGAGAGAGGTAGAAAGGTACAGGAGGGGAGAGAGAGAGGTAGAAAGGTACTGGAGGGGGGAGAAGAGAGTAGAGAGAGAGAGAGAGAGAGAGGAGAGAGAGAGAGAGAGAGAGAGAGAGTGAGAAGAGAGTGAGAGAGAGAGAGAGAGAGAGAGAGAGAGAGAGAGAGAAGAGAGAGAGAGAGACGAGAGAGAGGAGAGATCGAGAGGAGAGATGAGAGAGAGAGAGAGAGAGAGAGGGAGAGAGGGAGGGAGACAGGGGGAGAGGGAGGGGAGAGTGAGAGAGAGAGAGAGAGAGAGATAGAGAGAGAGAGAGAGAGAGAAGAGAGATGAGAGAGAGAGAGAGAGAGAGAGAGAGAGAGAGAGGCAGGGCGTGAGAGATGAGCACACACACACAATCAAAGATGAACAAAGAGTGCAAAAAAGAGAAAAAAATTAACAGAGGGGAGAGAGAGACAGAGGAAAAAAAGAGAAAGAGACAGACAGGGGCAAGCAGAGGAGCTGCTGCCTCACAAGCGCCGTGAGGATCTCAGGTTCGATCCTGACTACGGATGCTGTCCTGTGTGGAGAATGTACGTCGTCCCTGTGACCACGTGGGTTTTTTCCAAGTGGTTTCCTTCCACATTCTAAAGACGTGCAGGTTGTGTGGGTTAATTTGCTTTTGTAAATTGGCCCCTCGTGTGTAGAGAAGTGGATGAGAAAGTGGGATAACATAGAACTAGTGTGAATGGGTGATTGGTGTGGCGGTGTGGACATCGGTGGGCCGAAAGGCCTGTTTCCATGATGTAACTCTAAACAAACTAACTACCTATCCCGGCTAAACATATTATTAAATTTAAAAGGATAAAAAACATCTTTAAATAAGGAACGTGGGGAAACGAGGAGCAGGTCGGTCGACCATGTTCCATGTTCTCCCACTTTGTCATCCACGCCCGACACACTCGGGGATGATTTACCAGAGGGCCCAATATAACCAAGAAACCCGCGCGTTTTCGATACGGGGAGGAAACTGAAGCACACAGAAGAAACAACAGCTGGTCACAGAGAGGACGTGCAAACTCCACACACGGAGAGCACCCGTGGTCAGGATGGAACCCGGGATCCCCGGCGTTGTGAGGCAGTGTGGCTCTACCAACTGCGCCGCTGTGTCGCCCCCATGCAAGTATTTCCTCACCTCTGGATTGTCCTTTTTGCCGGATCCTTTGGTCTTGAATAACTTGCCGCCGTGAATGCACGCGTAGTCGATCTCGGCAAAGTTCAGCGCGTCGTTCATCGGGCGCTTGGGTGGTGCCCGACGCCGCTGCGCCTTGATGGTCCGTGAGTGCCTGGTCCACATCTGCACGGAGCTGTCCCTCTGGTAGCGCCGGTACTCCCGGTGCAGCTCGCTGTAGCTCGAGAACTCGGCGCCCACTCGGAAACCCACCACCTGGGACATGGCTGCACGTGTGTCAGATGGAGTTGGCAGACTGATCCCACCTGGAGAGCGGGCACTGAGAATAGACCACAGACAGCAGCTGCAGGTCAGCCAAGGTAGAACGCATCACAACAAGCTCATATATAGAGTTCAAGAACAGCACGGTGGTCCAACTGTAGAGTCACCGCCTCACAGCGCCAAAGACCCAGGATCCATCCTTTGCTCGGATGCTGTCTTTAGTTTACTTTAGACTTCAGAGAAGAAACAGGCCCTTCAGCCCCACTGAGTCCGCGCCAACCAGTGATCACCCCCGTATACTAGCACTATACTACATAATAGGACAATTTACAATTTTACAGAAACTAATTAACCTGCACGTCTTTGAAGTGTGGGAGAAACACAAGATTTCAGCAATGCAATTCTCAGCATTGGGAGGAAAATTACGGGATTGTGGATCGGGGTTGGGGGCAATCCTTGATTTAGGTAGGCTGCAAGTTCCTGGGATAGGGGATAATCGCCCGTGTGTGGGTGGGGGGTAATTCTCTGGGTTGCAGTAGGGGCATCTTGCAATGCTCAGCATTGGGATTGGGATAGCATTGGGATAAGTCAATCCCTGATTTACATAGGATGCTCAGTACTGGGATTGAGATCAAAATTGCCCGTGTGTGGGGTGGGGGATAATTCCCTGGGTTTAGGGAGGAGGTGCATCTTGCGATATTCCACATTGAGATAGGGAACAATCCCTAATTTAGAAAGGATGGATATTTCTGGCATTGCAATAATAATAGCCCGTGTGCAGGTGGGATAATTCC
>NW_027604330.1:0-4691 GCF_053455715.1 Rhinoraja longicauda
GGGGTCAGTGAAATAACTGTCCACTATGTTACAGCCCCACGGGACATTGTCGATGGTTGTCCGGTGTTCCTGTGTGAAGTAGCGGGGAACGTTTTTCAGACACAGCAGAACGCCGGCTGTTGCGAGAACCGCAGCCGCAGTTTTCCCGGTGCAATATTTTGTTTTCAGCTTCTGGCAACAAATGGCGACAAAGCGATCAAAGGTGAAAGTGACGGTGAACCAGACAGAACAGTCTGTAGCTGCAGACCTCAGTACAGCGTTAACACTGCACACAGGGGTGATGGACAGGAAACTCCAATAAAAGTAATGGTATCGGATCCAATACAAAATGACCTCGGTGATCAGGGTGAGTAGATCGGCCGCTGCCATGGCCACCAGGTAGCGAGTGGTGGAGGTGGAGAGGCCGCACTTTCCCCGGGACAGGATCACAATCGCCACTAAATTCACTGCGGAAAGAGAAGGGGAGCGGACACTGGGCATCACTGAACACGGTCTCCGGGGCTGAACACCGGCTCCACTTTCAGCTGGAGATCAGCAGTGTTGGAGTCGGTGCGCGGCTGCAGGTTTAACAATGTCAGACCCGGCTCCGACTGTGCCCGACCTGCCTGCTTCAGGGGAGAAGAGATAAGGCGACGGGCGGGGTAAAGGGCGGGGAGGGAACGAGCAGCCGCCCGCTACAATAGGCGGAATGGTCCTGTCTACAGTTAACCCCGCTCACAGTCTCTGATGGGGTCGGTTTAACAGACTTAACCGTGACCGGCCGCGTTTAACCAGGGCTCTGGGAACTCGGCATCTGATGGGGACGAGGAGGGTTCACGAGGGAAGGCAGGGATAACTTAGGATCCGGCAGCAGAGTGGCTCCGTTAATGGATTCATTCCTCAGTTCGGTAACAACACACGACGGTAGATCCGCGGCCACCGGTTCAGGAGATCGATCCAATTATTGAGCAACAGGCGGTGGCATCCGACTGTGACAGACTCCACAGTGAGACGTGTCCACAGGAGCGGGTGTTCACTCTGATCAATAACTCAGACACAGTGAACTTCCCAATGTAAACCCCTCCCAGTCACACCGTCCCGGAGAGCTGCCTGTCCCGAGTACTGGGACAACTCTGGGCAAGGTCCCACTGAAGGCAAGAACAACATTCTAGTGGGTCCCGGCAGTGGGAGAAAGAGAGGGTTAGTTTCGGCTGTCTGAAAGTGAGAAAAATTGCAGCGTTAATTCAAAGATATTTCATTTAGAGGATTGATATAATCTACACATTCTTACACAACTATCATCAGTTGGGAATATTGTAACACGATCAGAATCAGGTCAACACGGAGTTATAAAACTTGAATTGTTCTGCTCACTTACCAGGGACTCCAACGGCAGCAATGATCACGTACAAGATTTTTTGCACGTCCATATATTCCCAATACTGGTGCCCCATTTTCTCTGCCCAGCGACGTGTCCCCGTGAGCTACCGGTAATCTCTCGGAATGAAATGCTGGGGCAGAACTTTCCCGGAGATTTTATACCACTTTCCGTCTCCACCGGGACAGCGAAGTTTCAAAAGAGTTTAAAATAATAGAGATTTTGAAATGATTCGCAAACAGATGACATCAGCCAAGTGAAATCCCTGCTGGGACAGGTCGTGATTTATTCAGGGAATTGATTGAGAAACTCCAAAGACTGGGAATTGTGGCGATACTGAGGGATGGAAATTGGGAGCGGCATTGTTCCAGCAAAGGGAATATTGCTTCAAACTCCATCAGGTCCAACTCTCCGCCTCGTGTTGTTTGTCTGATTTCATTCAATCCGTTTCACTCACTAAGGCAATCCCAAATTCCAGAGACCCTCGCAGGGCTTCTGGTGCCCAGTTTGAAGGTGGACTGGGCGACATTTGTCCACAGGTTGAGGAATTAGATCAACAGATAACCTGGCACTAAAGTGGCCCCTCCACTATGCTTCACCACTCAATATGATCGCGGCTTAACTGACTGCAACCTCACCCCGACACTCCCGGCGAGGCCGGTAACCATTCACTCCTTGCTTGCCTGCAGTGGGTCTGATTTTGCGCCGGGACAATAACATTCTCTGCCTTCGTCACCTCTGAGGAGGAACGACCCAAAGACTCACGACACTCAGAGAACAGAAACATTGCGGCTTCAGAATTGTCCGAACCCCAAATAAAACAGCGAATGATGCGGCACATCTCACTCCTCCCTTTCTCTCTCCCTCCTCCCTTTCTCTCTCCTTTTCTCTCTCCCTCCATCCTTACTGCTATCCTCTCTTTGAACTGTGAATCTGTCTCATACCCTCTCTATTCTCTCTCTCTGCGCCTGTTTCCCCGTCAACCTTTCTCCCCTTGCCCCTCCCTCCTTCTCACTTCCATTGCATTTCACCATGCGTCTCTGTCTATCTATTTGACCCTTCCTCTCTCCCTTTTGCCAACCCACTCGCTCTGAACTCTCCTCTCTACTGATCTCCCACCCTCCTTTAAATGTTCACTCTCCCTCCATCTCTCCCCCCTTCGTCTTCTACGCTATCTCTCCCTTTCATCTTATACTCATCAGACTCTCTGTCTTCCCTACCTCCCCTCCTGCTTGCCCTCACATCTCTCTCCTACGCCTGTCTTGTGAAGTGCAGCTAAAACTATTAGCCACCACGGGATGTAACACCTGTCCACATGCCCCTTCCCTCACACTCCAGCAGTCCTTCCAGGTGAGAGATGTTCACCTACACCTCCTCTAATCCCATCTGGTGCACACTGTGTTCCATTTAAGGCCTACTTTACATCGGCGTGGTCAAGCGTGGACTCGGTGACCGTTTCACCCAATACTTCCCTCATGCCGCCGAGGCCTGCTGGATCTCCCCGTTGCTGACCATTGTAACTCCCCTTCCCACACTAACATTTCTATCCCGGGCCACCTACATTGCCTGTGTAAGGCTACATGCAAACTGAAAAAACGCCACGTCATATTCCGCTTTGGTACCTTACAACCTAATGGTATGAACTTTGAATTATCCAATGTTGGGTAACTAACGTGCTTATTCCCGCTTTCGCCTCGCTCTTCCTCGGGCCTCACCAGGACTTCTATCTTTTTATGCCCTCCACCTCCCGTTCCACCGATATTCCTTCCTCTCTCTCTTTATAATTCCATCCTCTGCAATCCTTTTATCTTTTAATCTCTCGTCTCAACTACCTGACTGTGAAAACCCTATTCACCTCCATCCGCTCATCATACAACTCGTTCCAGCCTTGTCCCCATTCCCACCATAATCAATCTGATGAAGAGTACAGAGCCGATACGTCACCTATCCATGTTCTTGGAAGGCTTAGGAAGTCCAGCGTGTCCCCACCAACTCTCACAAACTTCTAAAGTTGCACCATAGAAAGTATGTTATCAGGATGCATCACAGCTTGGTATGGGAACAGCTCCAAGAATGCAAGAAATTGCAATGAATTGTGGACGCAGCCCGGACCATCACACAAACCACCTCCCGTATATTGACTCCATCTGCACCTCACGCAGGCTCGGCAAAGCCAGCAGCATAATCAAGGACGAGTCGCACCCGGGCCATTACCTCTTCACCCCGGTCCCTTCAGACAAAGGTTATCCAAGTGTGAAAATGCACGTCTCCAGATTCAGGGACAGTTTCTTCACAGCTATTTTCAGTCAACTGAATCATCCTACCACAACCAGACAGCAGTGCTGAACTATCTACTTTTTTGATGACCCTTGGACGATTCTTGATTGGACTTTGTTGGTTTTACCTTACAGTAAACGTTAACCAATAATCTTGTATCTATACATTGTAAATGACTTGATTGTAATCATGTATTGTTTTGCCGCTGGCTGGATAGCACGGGACAAAAGCTTTACACTGTACTTCGGCACACGTGACAATAAACTAAACTACATTGATAAACTAAACTAATCTTCTCCAGAGATTCAGCCTGACCCACCCTCGCATTGGTTATTGTTTGTGTGTGAGTCAATGCATGAGTGTGTCCGTACGTATATGCGAGTGTGAATATGTGAGATTGTGCAAATGAGTTGGAGTGCGTGTGTGTTGGTATATGGTTTTGCAAGGATTACAATGATTCAATGGAACATTCTTGACACATGTACCGAGGGACAGTGAAATGCTTTGTTTTGCAGACAACCAGGTAAGATCATGTAGCAGACCTCACCCAGGTTATACGCAAGTGTCGCCACATTTTGCCGCCAACAAAGCTACAAACATAGGCCGAATAGTTCTATCTCCTGCCTGCCGTCGCACCGCGGGTCGCCCCTTTGTTCTCGGCGGCCATCATCGCTCTCCGACGGTCCACCTCTCTCTCTGCGGTTGCTCGGGGCTCCCTCCTCGCTCCCGAAGGAGCGTCCGCGGTGGGCGAGCCGGGCTTCCGGGCCGACTGAAGGGCTTGGGCCCGCTCACCGGCAAGACCCCGGCCGCTCGCCGCGAACACCTCGGGAAACTTCTGAATGCAAAAATGTGTAAGCGATGGGAGGTAACCAGCATGGGGGAGTAAGGGATGGGAGGCAGATAACCTGGAGCAATTAGAGATGGGACGGAGTCTGCTTGGGGCAGTAAGGGTTGTGGTGTAGCCAGCTTGGGTGAGTAAGGAATGGGAGGTAGCCAACATGGGGGAGTAAGGG
This sequence comes from Rhinoraja longicauda, assembly GCF_053455715.1. Classification (NCBI taxonomy): domain Eukaryota; kingdom Metazoa; phylum Chordata; class Chondrichthyes; order Rajiformes; family Arhynchobatidae; genus Rhinoraja; species Rhinoraja longicauda. The sequence goes on from NW_027604330.1 coordinate 4,648, forward strand.
ATGGGGAGAAGCCAGATTCGGTGAGTAAGGGTGATGAGAGAAAG